>NW_008751975.1:497365-501043 GCF_000715545.1 Opisthorchis viverrini | reverse complement strand
GCCCTACATGCCATCGGTTGTGATATCGACTTTTTGGTTCATCAACCGATGATCATCTCTTATCGAGGGATCTGCTTTCCTCAATCCGCTAAGGCTGTTATTGGACTGGGACTTCCTTAGGTCGCAGTCAGTGACTTGTGTTTGCTTGCCATTGTGGGCTCTCAGCGTACTTATGACACTTTTATGCGTGGTACATGGCGTTGAAGGTACATTTTTGCCATTTAATCTCACACCAGACCCAGTATGACGGTCACTTTGTGCCTGATGTGCGAGTCTTGACTGTGCTAGCGCACACTGCGCCTTGAAGAGCATTCACCATTGTTTGTCCTTTCTTTGGTTGTTGGTCCTTAGACGCGTGTTCCCATACCAAAATCTTTACATACTTTGGGATTCACCTCATCAGACTGGCACTGTCCTTGGCATGATTTCGAATGAGACATTTCTCTCTTTTCTCCCATATTCTCCTGTTACTCTTTCGCATTCATCGCTTGCACTCACTTTTTATGTTTGTGACCATGCTCTTCAAAAATAAATGATAGTTATAGTTGAAATATCAAGATCTACTGACATCCAGTGAATGTCTAGAGCTAATGTTGCGTATAGTTAAAACCAGGAACCTAAGAAAGATTGACAATTGTGATGTCATGTACATAGAATATTAACTGTTCTAAAATGCCATCTAGCTTTGGAGTTACCAAGGAAATTGGTTGTCAGTGCTGCCTGTGGGGACTTTTAGACCGATTTGCAGACGTTAATCTGACGTTTCAATTCAAACGCAAAAACGGTCACGGCGATTGTGGCCAAAATCAGATGGGCAAGGAAGTGAAATCTAGTCTGCGTGCTAGGCACAGGTTGTCAGAAGCCTACAAGGCCAGCAAAATGTCGGCGGATTATGCAATTTACAATGCCAGAAATAAGCTCAACTTGAAAAAAATATAAGCAGATGGCGTATCTGCCTCGTTCAGTGAGGAGTTAATTACCTATGTTTATCTGTTCCAAGCATAAAAGAAGACTTTGGTTATGGTTTCATTTTTGATGAAGCAAAAACGAAGACTACAGATAAGCTTAGATACTCTATGGTTTTGAGTGTAATGTCACTGTACTCTCCTCCATCGAAGTGGATTTTTGGGACGGCCTTCTGAGTTGTGTTGTGTTGAAGACGATAAGTATTTGCCTGACCTGCAGCTGTAGAATGGCTCTCAGATCTGCGAGTCTCCAGTAAACACATAGCCACCGATGAATAGCGCAATCCAAAGGCGTCCAAAGGTAGCTATTCTCGTTTGTTTTTAAAGAGCATGGTCACAGACATAAAAAGTGACTGCAAGATATGAATGCGGAAAGGTAACAGGAGAATGAGATGAAAGGGAGAAAGGTCTTATTCGAAGTTATGCCACTAACAGTTCAAGAGAAACAGGATGAAATTCAACTTATGTAGATGAATGCGGAAGGTAACAGGAGAATGAGATGAAAGGGAGAAAGGTCTTATTCGAAGTTATGCCACTAACAGTTCAAGAGAAACAGGATGAAATTCAACTTATGTAGACGCTTTGGTATGGAAACACACGTGTAAAGACAAAAACCAAAGAAAGGACAAACAATGCTGAATGCTCCTCAAAGCGCGGTAAGCGCTAGCACAGTCAACACTCGCACATCGTCACACCGGGTCTGGTGTGAGATTCAATGGCAATGATGTACACTCAACGCAATTTGCCACGCATAAAAGTGTCGTATGTACGCAAAGAGCCCAGAATGGCTAGCAAACGCAAGTAACTGAATGTGACCTTAGGATGTCGCAGTCCAATAACAGGTTTGGCGGATTAAGGAAAGCAGATCCCTTGACAAAAGATGATCATTGGTTGGTGGACCGAAAAGTCGACATCACAACCAATTGCATGTAGGGCTGAGATTATGGAGAGAGAATATGCACCAGCACCATACACCTGCTTCTTCTCATTTCGCACAGTCACTACGCGCCCATCCGAGACTATACTGACGTCTTTTACGGTTGCTGGGCGCTCCGGAACAGCTATTAGGTCAGGTTCGATGAAGAATTTCGAAGTAAGTGTACTCAACTCTTAAAGGACAGCGTATTCCAGTCGACGGAGACATTTTGCAAGTTAACCTTCAAACCGATTATGACGAGCACATCTTTCGTCATGCTTGATCCAGAAGGATTGCAAAATATGCATTTAACTCTCCGGTTGGCCACAGTTTCCACGGTCTGGCAACCATGACCATGCCAAACGCTTCTAACTCTCGTTTTTAGCAGGTTGCATCAAAGCTGGATACCGCGGAGGAAACACTCGTTCTGGAAAGACAATCCACCAATTAGAAATAAGCGAAGCTACCAACTCTCGTAAACCGCGACCGTTCACACTATCGTGCAGACTATCACCCCAAGCAGCCACCAGCTCTTTGATCTTTACGCAGGCACCATAGGCTCGGATCGGAAGGCTCATATTTCGAACAAATTTGACAATGCGGATTCGTTGAACACACAACGTAGTACTTGGCACCGAAAGGAGTTTCTCCATATGCGCTCTCCGCTGCATCAGGATCGTTGCACTCAGACTTGGGATACCAAGTCGCCCATGGTTTTTACCGGCATGGATGTAGCTGATCGGAGTGCCCTTTGGTAGGCGCAGCCAGCTACGAATAAATTCCTTGATTTGGTTGTCCAAACTTTTTAGCGTGCTTCACGGTAGAGCACGAGCGAATATGTCAGCCCCGATATCAGGTAGTTCCCGTGATGTGCGACTTCAACGAGTCACCCCATCGAGCAGTTTGAGCAAATGCTGTCGATGGTTGAAGACCCCTTTATTATTGAAAGTAAAGTGGATGCCCAAGTATGTTGCGCTGCCTGTCGGACCCAGAGGAGTGATGGGCTCGTCTGCGAAGCAAAATAATTCGACTGAGGCTGCTGTCGCCGATGTTCCCCGTCCAAAAAATCACCATCGCTTTCTGGCGTTTATCTTCATACCAACTCTTTTCAAGTTAATTTATTAGAGTTGAACCCTTATTATACATATACAATGAAATAGTTTTCACATAAAAACATTCAGGAAACCATGAAAATGGAATGGCCTGTATGGTGGAACTCTATCCAAAAATACAACTTCAAATCGGTTCTGTTTCAATGCACTGTCAATTCAGTATGTTGTGCGTTGCGCGAAGACCGGTTCTTACCAGATGAGTTATTGTTCGCTCACTCTTGGTGGTTCATTGTGATGAACATGATACTCTATTCGTTGCTTCAGTATGTTTTGCGCGAAGACCGGTTCTTACCAGATGAGTTATTGTTCGCTCACTCTTGGTGGTTCATTGTGATGAACATGATACTCTACTCTATTCTCTATTCATTATTCTCTTGTTTTAATATTGTATATGCTGTACATATTCGCCAATTCGAATACATACGTGCTGGTTGTTAGGCTTCGCTGAATTCTGGATTTCTAGTTCGTCTGGTTATACTGATATACGTACGAAACTCAATTCTCACATATTGGCGTCGCGATTGGAACGATTCATCATGCCTGCCGAAATGGAACCACTAGATGCTAATTCAACTGCGCGTGACGTAGAGGATTATTTGGAACGGCTCGACATATGGTGCCTCACAAAATCCGATATGGATGATAAGAAACTCACTGCATATTTCCTACATTTCGTTGGCAAGGA
>NW_008751975.1:382999-495808 GCF_000715545.1 Opisthorchis viverrini | reverse complement strand
GTGCGGAGGCGCCAGATGATTCGTAGTATACATTGTCGAAAGTAACCAGCACATTGAAACCAAACGGGGTGGTTGGCCCTATCTGGAGTTGCTGAACTCTTAGCTCACCCAGACAGACGTCCAGGCTACCCGGTCGGCACCACGAGGAGGTGGTTCAGCTTGCCGACTTTAGTTCACTTGTTTTCTAGGCAGCACAATAGAATAAAGGAGTCAAACCCAAAATACAACCTGAAGTGAATGTGTATTCACTTATGTTCTTTATCCAGTCATGTGGTCACCTGGGCGTGATTAGGTGACGCAGTATGAAACCATACTGGATGCCATGGTTATCTTAGCCTACTTTACTGAAACCAGTATAATTCTTTTTTGTTGTAGGAAGACCTAGCGCATATTCCACGCCAGTGACGAGCGTGCTTAATTCTAGAGGAAAGATTCAGCTGAAAGGAATCACTCACAAAGAACGCTAGGTTAATCCGTTGGGCCACTTTAACTTACAATTTACTCTGACAGTTCTCAGATATGTCCATTTTGGGGTTGCTTAGAAGCATTTTCATTTGTTCTTGATTATTTATCCAATGAATTGGACGCTTTTTGCATTAAATAAGCACCCAGAGTGACCTCTTTTTATCCTGCTGAACATAATTTC
This sequence comes from Opisthorchis viverrini, assembly GCF_000715545.1. NCBI lineage: Eukaryota > Metazoa > Platyhelminthes > Trematoda > Opisthorchiida > Opisthorchiidae > Opisthorchis > Opisthorchis viverrini. Next base: position 495,162 of record NW_008751975.1, on the reverse strand, counting down.
CCCAATATAGGATGTGGCCANCCCCAATATATGGCCAGGGGTAAGTTTTACGACCGCCGCGTTACTCTCAATGATGTTCTTTCACTACTTGGATGAAAATATTGTATGAGTGGCTGACACAATCTACAATCTGATTTTAATTATGAGAAACGGGAAGCTCAAAGTGTAGCCTTTGAAAGCAGGGGCTTTAACCGGGTGTTCGCCGGTGCACTGCCGGGATAAGTTCAATACGGATACACCGGTAAAGACAAGATTATGGATCCAAATGTAAATTCGGCCAGCTAATTTAGATAGGTCTAAAACGGCAAAGAAGACAGCAGACTGTCGACTTGCATTACCAAAGCCATCACCGGATCCTGGAAACTTGTACTTTTGGAGGGTGCTTTCCTTCTTTCTGTTGGGAGGAAATCCAACAGAAGTCTGAGAGAGGGTGCCTTCTGCGGACTCTGCTAAGGATGCGCTTCCTACCATAAGTGTCTCTCAGGCGGTTGAATTCACGGAATTAGAGCCATATGTCCATCTCTTTTGATTAAAAACAGTCTCTAAACTTGACAAGTGAAAATAACAGTAATAAAGCTAATTTAATTTGATACCATACCTTAAGGTCATTTGAGGCCAGCCAGCTATGGTGTGTGAAAAGTGCTCAATTAAACCATTGTGAATGAAACAACCAATCTGTCTGGTAGAACTATGTCATTTTCGTCTTTCATCTGACCAGCTTTTATTTACAAGACACTTTGTTGGTTATTCTTAATTTAGCGTCCAATGTACGGCTGAGGAACTTCTTGCACTTGACCAATCGTTGTCAGAGTTTGAGAGACTAAACTGCACACTCTTAGCCATCACTCCAGATTCCATCGAGTCTCAAATAGCCTGGTATCGAGCACCCTTGGAAAGCAACGGCCTAGGTGGAGGTGTGCGGTTTCCCTTGTTGTCGGACAAAAGTTTTTCAGTATGTCGCGCATACGGTGTGCTCCGCGAGGACAAAGGCGTCCCTCTGAGGTGAGATCTTGGACAGCACTTGATGCAATCCTGCATTATAACTAAAGTTACTTTCTGATTTAGTTTGAATCAGTGTTACGTTCTTTTTTGGTACTGTATGAATAAGATGGCCTGAAAAAATCAGTTAGCTGAACTCACTTCCTATTAAAAACACTACTGCATTTGTAGTGAAATTGAATTACATGCTTTTCCTCAACAATTTTGTACGTTGTTCGTTGTAGCAACCAAACCACACTGCTCCGAATGCCTTCAAGCCTAGCAGCTATTTCATTGCAGTTATTGGTGATCTAAGATCACGAAGCGGAAGTTGACAGTAAACCACTTGCCAGTAAAGAAGCGAAAATGGGCATCTGAAATTCCTTGATGGCCTCTTTGTACAAACCGGAAGACACGCTTTGTGCCTTTGTGCAAGCCATTTGGGCCACACTCACGTTCACCTCCCTTTGTGACGGTGAATAAAAGCTTGCATATACTTCGTCTTTCTCACAGACCATAGGTAAAACAAGTTTGTCCTGAAGGAGATACGGCCGTTTCCAGGTGTCTTCAGGCTTGCCTGCCAAGACGTGCGAATGGCTTTTTTTCGTAAAATCGCTCCATAGATGGATTCAGGGCTCTTGTGCAGACTACTCCGCAAGAGTGATCGGTAATAACTTGGAGCTTGAAGCTTCGATGAAACTATAGGATGTCAGAAAATGCTTCCAGTTTTGACGAAAAAACACTTTTTTGGGACTAGGATACTTTCGAACGCTCTTGTCTAGTTAAAAACGTGCGTCTCTTTTTTCTTCAAGAATATTCTAAAATTCCCAGGACGTTTGTCAGGCAAACTCAACCAGTTTCATATTTTCAATATGAAGTATCTATTTAAATGGATGGTAAAGTATCGCAAGTGAGTGAACTAAAAGCAGATGGCGACCGTCATCATCATTATCATCCCATCACGTAATTTAGGCTTTGGATAAGAATGGAGAACTTTGAAAGAAATCTTCACAGTACTTCTTGTTTGACAAACTGGAAAGCTTCAGTGAAATTTCATGAAGAGGGCATGGAGCGGCTGGCGTTGTTTTTGGGACCTTTATTGAAGCTATTAAGCAGTACACATTAGGATCATTGTGCAACAGCAGCTCACGGTTCTTCAGTTTGTTGGGGTACTTGCGCGATATATCAAAACTGCTAGAGGCAGTATTTCCTACATTTCTGGTCAACATCCTGGACAGCTTGGATTGGTTTGATGCTTGGGCCATAGGTGGTTTCTAGAAGATTTCATAATTCTTTGTGATGCCAAAGAGCAGAAACCCGATTGACTTTCTCACTTCAATTTCTAACTCACTTGTCCTGGATGTAGTTGAATTGCCTAGTCAAGCCATTTTAGCTGCTCCTAATTGGCCTGTCTGTCTAAATGGGCAAGACATTCGGTGAGTGCTACACTTTCCCGGCTACTAATTGACTTATGTGCTCGCTGACGTCGTCAAAATAGTCAGGAATCCTTGGTGCTTCGTCTTATCTGGCTGACTGCCGCTGTTTACACCTAATGCTTCACCTCGTACGACACAAACGCCGGCAAGCCAAGGGGATCGAGGGCTGTGAAGTGATGCTGGTATGTCAGTTCGATTTGTGAAGCCTTGAGGCGTTCTGCGTAATCTGTATGAACTCAATAATGTGGTTAAAGTGTGGCTTCTGCGTTGGATTTTAGGCTTGTCTGAACAATCTAGTTATCTGTCCACGTACGGTAAGGGACAATTGAAGGCCAATCAAACTTGATATAATGTGCAAAAGCTCGGCTTGAGATAACACACACAAAGGCGAAACCCGACTACTCAACACGGGAGCTTGGAATGGTGAAGTAAATCACAGTCTTGGAGGTTTGAACGGTGTTACCAACACCGAGGACAGCGAGAAACGTTCGCCGTCCACTGCATCTACTGAAACGAAATTTTATTAAAGGATCCGTGTTTGATCAGTCCACGAGCCATTGTTGGGACCGAGCAATAATTTGCTAAACAAATCTATAACAATGGATTCTCAAGCATTTACTGAACGAAACGACCATTACGCTAGTGTTTGGTACTGTATGTCCTACTTTAGACGTATTCCTTTCGATATGTATTGTAAACACAGTGATTCCAAGAGTGTACCTTACATTGTTTGTTGAACCTGTTTAGGATGGTGCCGTGGATGGCCTCCACATGGAACTCTATATATTGGCCACCACATTGGATTTAAATATCGAGTGCCCCGAATAAAAGTGCCTTATTTCAGAAGCTTTATTTATGTTGAGTTGACAGGAATCCACCGGCAGATCTCCGAAAGTAACATTAGGAACACCACATTTGTTGACAGGTTAATGCAGCAATAACTTGCATGGTAAGAGAGGAAACCAGGCCGATTATACATTAAAACTAGTAGCACTTAGTGGTAAAATGTCCTGCTTTCAGATCACTGAGAAGCGTATATTTTCAAGGTGTGATTAAAAATGAGTGATCTCTTTTACTTTTTAATACTAGTTCCTAGATGGTAATTAAGCTTCTCGTGGTGCTTTTCGATTCTACCTCCTATTATACTGTAGCATCGGTATTTTATTCACTAAAGCTGTTTTTGTAGCACTATTCTCTATGGTGTAAGCTTTCCATCAAAAGGCTCGAGAGGTGTTCGGCAGGTAACCTTGGCAACCAGAGTGAACACGCCCTATCTCAATATTACCGTAGCAGTGTTGCCATGGCTTTTGAGGTGGCTTGACGACCCATTCAAAGTATTCCAGTTGAATCCTTGAGCAGATTTTACCAATTAATTCTTCAAAACGGCGGCAACTCGTTGGCATGGGGAGGATAACGTTGGATTGTCGCTGGGTTTGGAAACGACATGACTTTCACTTATAAAGGTATACTATAAAGTAGACCTTTTGTCACATTTAGTTGCACATTCTACCGTCTGTCTACCGTCTGCAAAATAAATCAAACTATGTGCACTTGAAAAGACTTCTGTAAATTGGAAAAGTATGTAAAGCTAGTATTAGTTTACGAAAACCAGCGGCACAAGCTGGCTGGTGCAGCGTTTCACAAACGAAACATAGATCTTGAAATATGGCACATTGAGGTGTAAAATCTTTCCTACGGACGATCAGTCCAGTTTTCCCTGCTGAACGTAGCCGCGCAGTATTCGTTCACTGAATAAACAACGTTCGCTGTGAGTCTGAGATAGTTAGCCTTTATTTTATGATATTCTTCTATGAAACAACTTTGGGTTAAGGTGTTCCCTCCATATACACATGAATGGAGTCAACAGCTACAGTTAATGTTTTCCGTTTAAAATAGCTACCGATTATTTTGCAGGTCTGAATCATACTTGAGAACATGGATCAAGTGAACTCTGAGGCATCAGGTTTGTCGAAGTTGTCAGCAAGTTGATCGCTCGTGCTAGCCTGTGTTTCAATGATTGAAGTTATATTAATGAGAAAATGGCGTAAGTATCCACGGAAAAGTGGTACGATGACATCATTGTATGTCTGTCCGCTGGTGACTGAAAAATAAGGTAGCTCGTCAGATTTGACATAAGATTATTTGTTCTGCTGATGTGTGCACCGGGAGGCGGCGGCGCATTAAGTGAGTGATCACACCGAGGATTCAGGTGACTCAGATGCGGAGTAAACAGGTTCGATATCAGATGGCACCTAGGCTGTCTGAAGGCGGTCTTCGGAATATGGAAAACAAAGCAGACACATCGACGAGCCAAAAACGCAATGGGAAGATGTGGTCAGGAGCACTAGGGCGCTGGCAGAAAACTCACCTTTCATGAGCTTACTTTCGCGAAAGTGAACTGGTTGAAACTATGTTTACTGTTGCATGCTTAGAGGAAGTGCACTTGTTTTGCAGGTTAAAACACGTCCTGACACTAGCGGAAACGGCATACATTTTCATCGAAGGTGCAAACATGCTTCTTTTACGCAGTTTAGCGGGGCCTCACAACTGCAGTCGTCCTACTTGATCGATTATTGTATACGTTTGAAGTATTCAGTGCGGGGCAGCGGTTAGTTTGGGGCCACAACTTTCGTGAGGGAGCTATAACATGGACTTGCTCCTGCTGACTGTAGGCTTACACAAAACAAGCTATCTACAAAAGAATAGTTTGATGCATATGAATATCGTAAGTGGATGTTAATATTTGCTAGACAAAATACCATGGTTTTACCAAAGTCAAGAATGTCGGAAAAAGGTAAGCGGTGAAGACGGACTATAAAATGGGGCTTTTGAGGCCAATTATTCGGCACAGAAACCGAGTTACTGAGGGTTTGCAGATCCTGAGAATTATCGGGTGTCTGCACTGCATGGTGTACCGGAGACGGCCTGCACGCTTGGTTTGAGTAGATAATGTCAGCTTGGCCTTTGTCGTCAGTGTAAAGAGCGTGAGATAGATGCAGGTCAAACTAAGTTTGAAGATAGAATTGAACTGTGATGGACCATACTCCTTGGTACGTTCTTATGGCGGAAAACTAAAGGTAATGGCAAGTTGGCAAATGTTTCCTGCTTTACTATCAGTTTGTTATCGCGAACTTGAGCACAGAGAAAAATAACTCGAAAAGGCGCTGTTATAGAAAACAGTTGATACTTATCCGTTCGTTGGAGTTCAGTATACCTTATTTTGATTGAAGGTACAGTCTTTTGTGGACTTCTACAATCCGCCACTCAGCGTTTTATCGCCAAATACATTATTCAAACGGTATACACCAAACATGTTGCCCACAAAATATTCAATTTTCTCCAACAAAACTCGTCTACTGCGCACTGAAAAACGGGGAATATTATTTTTCCATCTGAATGAAACCATTTTGGAAAAAATTGCAAGGAAACCATTCGTTTCGGCACCGGTTTTTTTAACAGCTAAAGCTTGTACGAAAATAGTATCTCAAGTAACACAACGGCCAACCCGGAAAAAATCTATGCAGATTTTTTGCTTGTGGTCTGAGTTTTTCACCCAGGCTTTCTCGACGATCCATTGGACCATAAGCTTATCGTCCCACTGGGCCTTACAATATCTTCAGAACACTCTCAACCGACCCGATTTCACCTGATTTTGTCTACCAGGTGGTAAACGTCAGTGAGCGAGCGACTCGAGTTACATGACTGACAGCACCCTCACCCCTGAGCAAAAGTACACTAGAATTATAAGAAAGTTTTTGGGATGTTTATCTTTGTCTTTATTTCTGAAAAAAAAAACATTAGTGTAGATTATTGGAATGGAGGTTAACAACCAATTAGAAGACGCCTAAAGGAAGCTAAAGCTGGACTAATAATATGCAGTTTTATCTAAGCCACTGCACAGACCGATTTCTTGACATGCGGATGCTAGTGTTGAATGGAGGCCGACAAATTTTACTTCAGTCTAATTTGGTTTATGAAAATGGCTTACTTGCATAAACTGCATTAGCCAAGTGTCATACTGAGTAGTGATCACCAGGTGGAAGTTAGAATAGCAAACTTGATGAAAATAGCAAGAGTTGATGAGGATGGCGTCATTGAAGGAATAGCCCACTTATCACATGTTATGACTTCCTGAGAATCGAACAGCTTAAACAAATATCGATCTGGACAAATACAGCCGTGCATGACAAATATTTGCACAATGAGCTCAGAGAAGAAAAGCCAGCGTACGCTGGCAATAATTATACACAAAGGTTATACACAACGTTACTTTCCACCAGTGGGCCTATGTTATTTCTTCTGATGCTCCTGTCTTGTCTTATACAATCCACCACTCTTCAACTAACCTGTGTCTAGAGCCTTTTGATAGACTACTACAAGTAACATTTGTGGTTGACCAAAGTTTGGTGACTCAATCTACCTAATGAACCCAAAGGAAAGTGAAACCGTTCGCGAGCTATCCAGAGTTTTCATCGACCGTATGAGTAACATAGTGTAAGAAAATGGTCCACTAACTTTTGATCCTCATTATCTTCTTTCGTTCTTCTTAGGTCTCTGTTCATTCTGGATCCGTTACAGAAGATTCGTGTTGTGCTGAGTATGGACATTGGAATTATGTACGATATATCGGAAATCCTTCGTATAATCAAGTATCTGACCGATCTAGATAACCGGGCTTCACAAAACGCTGCGAAGCAAGTTTGAGAAAAAAACAACACTTGGATCGGAAAAACGTGCTCTTTCCCGAGGTCCGCAATACTCGTCTACTTATCTTTTGCATATCTTTACGAAATGTTCCGTTTTTCTTGTTACCATATGACCTCGCAACCTGATTTGGACCACTCATTTACCTAAGTTCCATTTACTAGCATTATTTTGCAAAGAGTACAATTTTTTAAGTTTTTCTGCAATCACGGGATTTTTGCATGTGTAATTAGTTCCTAAGAGGAATTTTCACCAGTTTTTCTTTCAACTTCATTAACTTCACTCATTTTGCACGCAGCTTTTCCAAACCCCTTTGTGATTTTTGTGCTCATGCCGAGTGATATCCTTTCTCACTCTATTTGATGTTATTTGCGGATATTGTTTCTATGGGATTAGCAAATCATTCGACTGCACTTAATATGGAAGTCAAGACCGTTATCTAGTTTTTTGAAAACAATTCACGATTTGAAACTTGAGGTTTTTTCTTCACTTTGCATGATCTGTTTTAGGGGTCGGAGTAGTTCCTCGTATACGATATTATACCGATTTACCTTAAGATTTTGTGGATATGGCATTCAATCAATCGGTCCCGGTTCGGCATTAAGGCAGCACGGTGGGCTTGATCAGTTACAAGTTACAAAAACAGTCCGATACTGGTTTCGCCCTGCTTTTAGTTCCTAAGGTAGCCCAGTGCTAAAGTGTGTCGGCGGCAAGCTTTCAATTCATTCCGTCGGACAACACTGCAGTTTCTTTTGGGAGCCGGATTCCAATAAAGTTTTGATATTTTCTATATTACTTAAATAGTTCTGGTAGCTGCGGACAAGATGAATTTGTTGAGAAGGGTAACACCTTGTCCCACCAGCTTCATTGGATCGGCGGTCAGTGTGCGAATCATGTGGTTGTACCTCCAGGTGCTAGAAACATATGACCTTATGATGTGATTCGAAGCGACCGAAAAATATTCATTTTGGTGGGTAGTCGGAGCACGATTTACAAGTTGCTATCTGGTTTTGATGGAAAAGTCATGTGCTGTCCAAATCCAAGGGAAGTAATTTTACCAAAAAGTATTCGAAAATGTTCGTTCAATCTCAACTTTGCGTGAGAAACCTTTTAGTAGCGTGGGTCGGCCAAGAGAATGAGCCGATTTCTTCGCTGGAGCTTTCGCCCCCCGTGAGATTGCTTGATTAGTCAGTCAGCTGAAGAGCGTGCAAAATAGTTGGGTATGAACCTTAGTGAAATGCAACCCAGAACTGGCACAGGGATTGTCAGATTAATGAAGTAAATAAAACGAAACAGTTGTTCAAGCTTTATTAATGTAATAATGTATGGCATCAACAGTCAACAAAATACCTGTATGTCGAAACAATCTTCAACCTTGATTCTTTAGACCAAATTATTTTGAATTTCGTCTGTTTACTGGAAATGTGGCTCTTTAGTTTGAGGTTTCTGCAGTCCCAAGGTGCGACAATGATCCATTTCTTTAACGAAGGTTCTTAAAGCAGTTTATATTTTCTGGTGTAGGTCTGACTTGCTGATACTAACTTGCGCCTCTGCACAATTCAAGGAAGGCAATATTCGTAGACCTTGGCGTAGGAGTAAGTGAACATGGATTCTGTACGGGCACACTGATTTAATATCAGCCAAACCAGCAGTACTTCCCACAGTGTGACAATCCCAGTATAACACCAGTAAGCTTCAGGATCTACTGCCTGTCACAAGTTTGGATAATTGCGTCGTGTTTTGGGCAAAATGATAGGTTTCCTGCGAGGTCACACAGAACAAACTCCCACTACATTGTTCATACCAGTAAGAAAACGCCCTTGTTGAATATCACAGTTCTACTCATTTAATACCGTCCCTTCGAAGGTCTCTACCAAGATTGCGTTCATTGTGCCTCATATTGCAGAATAAGCGAGAAATTACCGAGTCGGGAATTGTTTCAGTACGAACCGTGCTTTTAACGAATTCTTATCTGGAGGATGAATATCCCCTTTCCACAGTCCTCTCAGTACAGCATAATTTGCTGTTTTAAATTCGGATTTTCGCTCGATTGACATTACTGTTTATCACTAATATTCGCCCGAAAGAGTAACAAACATGAACACCTATGGTAGTCCAGCGGTCGCAGCAAGGACACAGTTACACGTTTGGGCCTTGAGCCTTACCAGCATATTTATTATTTTGGTGAGTCTTTATCATTTCATAGAATCAGTACATCTGCAATCAATATCAAATCATAATACTATACAATCAGGTGTAAACACTTACGCGATACTATGAATGGGATACTCAGAACTTCTACATGGTTGAAAAAGATTTCAAGGTGAGGTTCCAAACGTTCTGAACGCATAATTAACAGAAGTAAAGCTTCATAAATCATTCCTGTTTAAAATATGCAAACTGCCATCTAGAGATGAGCACTGTCAGCCGGTGGATAGTTCGTGTGTGGTCTGATCAATTCTGCCCAACAAGACAAGTTTAATTTGGCCCTTGTGCTTCTGTAGATGTAGGCTAATTTGTAACGTACACCAATGTCTAGCAGTAGGAGTCACAAAGAGGCAGGAGATAAAGCGGTCTCCCTGAATATCGCTCTGTGATTGCCAATCGGTGTGGAAAATCACGGCAGGATGCATAAAGCCCGCAGAGGATTAAAGTCCCACAAAGTCATCTTCGACATAGTTTGGAAGGTCTAACTACTTCTTTTATGAAAACCTTATTGAATGCTCCGAACTAAATAACACACAAGTTTGTAAACGACTGTTTTTAACCGCTTTTCACCCGGCAAATGCAGCCTATAGATGAAGAACTGCGTAAAATAATATACAGTGTTGCTACACTATTAGATAAAATCAACGGCACAATGTACCCACTAGTGGAGAAGTTTGATTTGTTGGTATACGCAATGTTAGAGCTTTCAAACACTTATCCTGCTAGCAACGACAGTGTTCACCTATCCGAATTGCAATCGCTTCAGCTATTTCGAGCATTCGTTGGCTGATGATTCTCAACGGGTTTTCTGGTAGCGGAGGGATTACACTAAATGACTTATTCTGATTGATTTAGTGATTCGTTTGTAACCACGAAGTAATCGTTGATGGGTTCTTTATCGTCGAGACTCTTATCGAGCGATCGGCTACTGCTGAATTGTATCCTCAGTTGTTCTGCAACGGATATTCACCGTAGAAAGACAGCCAGCCAGCGGATAATGTGTTCCAAAGCCGATCATGGAACAAATGGATCAAACGAAAGATAGTCTACTAAATCCGAGAAGAAAGTTGATACGATAAGAGTAAAAGCACGCAATTAATGATTAAGAAGGCGCCGTACGAAACGTTGAAACCCGTTGCCACATCCATTTGTCTTGAGGTTCAGCCACACAACAGTACAGTGAACGGTCGAATCAACTGTGGCACCAATTTCAGTCTGATCACCTACATGACTAAACTTCCAAGTTACTGATTCAGAAATGTTTAAGGTGGCCAGTGCGAACTACAAGAAATCACCTCAAATGAACTGATGAATTGACCGCGAAGTGGATCGACCCTCTGCAACAACTCATAGGTTATGATGATCACTCGCAGGTGAACAGGTAGATGTCTGCAGACTGACGTGTATTGAAGTTTGTGCCTTATTGTTCTCCGACATATGGTTACCTTGAGTCTTCACCGACTGGCACTTCCTCTCTGTAACCATGGTGATGGGTTTCTCTGATAGGCGGGGTTTCACTAAGTGAGGTCGTCGAATTCTTCCGGATGTAAATCGGTTCACAAAGCATATAGTATAACCGTTATTTTACCAGTTGATTAATCGTGCCAACGGGCCCAGCCATGAGCAATGGACCTGATCGAAACTTTGTTTAAACCACTGGAATCCCACTACTAGAATGGAGGTGCGGAACACTTCTTGAGGAGTTGTACTGGACTGCCTGTGGCAAACTGATTCTAATGTTGAATATTCAGAGTGATTTGCGTAAAGTTGCGTTCTTCATCCTAGTGGGAAAAAACAGCTTAGCATCGACACATCAAGAATAGCCACATAAGTATCACTAATGACACCAGGTGACTGACAAGGACACATTCACCATTTTTACCGGGGTTTTAGAGAACTACCGATTCAATGATCTCATTTTCAAGTGTTATCTGAGAAACAACTAGATCAGCTATGACGTGACGGAGAAGGTGCAAACCCAGGAAGCTGCAAGCTACCGCACCAGGTCACATACGGACAGTCGGCCACACAAGGTCTCAAGAAAACTGAAATCCATCAGTTAGATTTTCCATTTCGTCAATAGAATTTTTCTAGCTTTCGGATTACGATCGATCACTCACCAAGCGGAGAGTGGAAAGTAAAGCTGCAAAATGACGATGCAAACCCCAGCTGTACACGAAGAATTTTTGTGTCTATCAACTGATTTTGATGACAAAACAGCTACTGTAAACTCAGGTACAACATCGGTTTAATCTGCAAATCTAGGATTGTTTCCTGTGAGGATGAACTGTTGGCGAATTCCCCCGTACATCGAGATTAACTGGAGAGTTTTGAGCAACAGAAAAGACTAAGTGTGATAACTTTTAATTCCGCTAGCATTACAGAGTACTGTAAGTGTATGGGTATAGTTTGATATTTTGTTTTTTGTTTGCCCCATGTCCATTCCGAAACCCATTCTGTTAGAGGTATTCGAAAAGCATAAGCACAAAGAAAGTTTAGTTTTACGACCTTGACTGAATATTAGTTTCTGTAACGACTCAATAAAATCCTATTTATTTGCTATTCATGAATTTTGTCTAAATGTTTGCATGTTGGAATTTGCTTCTATCTAGTTCAAACAGTGAATTGACGGGGAAAATATGAAAATCCAGGTGACAATTTTGGGACTTTTGATTTCATCGGTTGGGTCGCAGTGGATTTAAGTGCGTAAAAATAATGATGATAAAATAATCATAACTAAATCTTCAGGTGGCCTTCGATGTCTAATATTTAAAACCCTGGGTCATACTCTTCAGATACTTCCGAATATACCTGGCTTCCATTCCGGTTCGTGGGAGCACCTGGCCATTTAAATGAGAACGGCCACATCACTATCGTTTGAAGAGTCTCCCTCCTGTCTCCGCACAATCATTCTGGTGAGTCCACACCAAATGGGAGAAGCAATGGACTTGAGCTTCGCTCTTATTAGAGTTCATCAGCAGTGAGACTCCCTGGCCACGCCCGGTTTCGAACTCCCTACATTTGACATGCGAGGCGATCGTGTTACCAAAACTCCAGCAGCACATGGTGGGTGTATCTGAATTTTCAAGTCTGAACAGGTGAAATTTTCCCGCTTTAATGATGTGAGTGGAAAGTCCCGCGCCTCGGACGACGACCTGGCACGGTTGTGTCGAGCATGACTTCCCAGTCAGCTAGCTCTACGGACAACTGAAACCTGCTGGACATTCTTGCTGTTGCGGTTGTTGTACAATGCACACTAACATGACACTTGTTCGAACAATCGTCATCCTGTCCTGGCGCACTCATTCTGTCAGATGTGCGGAGTTCAAACCCCGGTACTACTAAAGATACACACTACTCTAATAAGAGCGGGAATCGAGTCTAGTGCTTTTCTCGTTTCGTGCGGACACACCAGAATGATTGCACCGGGACAGGAGGACGACGGTTCAAACGAGAGTGATATGAGTGTGCATTCTGCATATATGAAAGGCTTTGAGATATGATGCGCCATAGTGCTGAGATACAGTTAGTCATCCAGAGTTAACTCACCCCAGCAAAGTCACCGTACGAACTTGCGCAACATACAGAAGTTCACACGTAACTGAGATCATCAGCCTGATAACACCGGCTCACCTGCCAACGTAAAAGCTGGAATAAATTTTGTTCTAACCTTAAAATTTCTTGGCGTGCTTGTTTGGCAGATTACCATACTGCGAGCGGGAAATAAATTTAGCTGTATGGTAATGGAACACTGCCAGTTTATCCACTACCAACAACTGGGTGCCTATGGGTGTTATCCTGTAGCATCACCACCTGGCTAGTGCGGTACACTTTAATTTCTGAGTGGTAAGCATCTTGATTAGGCACCACTCCACAATATATACCCAATAATCTTACGTCCCTAATCGCCATAACAGAATTCGATGCAGAGTTGGTCTTTATGTGGTGCCTCCATCATTAGGCTTCGGCCTTTAGTTTGGCCTCATTTTTGAGGCACCACCTTTTCGTCGCACGCCAAAGATGATATCAGTTGGTAACTACCTGAATACGGAAAAAGTGTTTTAAACGGAAACACCCACACAACCTACTGAAGTCTGTACTACAAATTTGCACCAAGCAAAATACAAAATGTTGGATTTTTGACAGAAATGCCAGCAACTCGGAATTCTAAAGGCCTTTGTCAAATAGAACGTAATTTTGTGATGTGAGTTGTTCAGTTCCTGTTTATGCTCCGGAAGTGGTCACAATCACAGCGGTTCTTATTAAGACAGTTGCCTCAACTCCCCTACAACAACAATTGTTGCAGGCAAGTTTGACGCCTGGAGATTGCAAGGGCTAATTGAGCTCACAACCAACGATTCTTTCTTCGTAACCATGCCTTTTCAATATTGCACCGTCCCCGTGAGTAAGTGTCTACTGTTATCTCTGATTCATCCACAATCGGTGGAATGTAAAAAACAAAAGTCGAAATGAGAGCAAAGGCATGGATATTGATGACTGAGGGTCGCAGTTGGTGAAACTGGAGGGCAAGGCTGCTTAGTGCACATTAACCTATTGGGAGCGTAAGCCTCCTAATAACTAGTATGTTGTCTTGCTGAAAATTTCCATCAATCATGAATGAGAGGCATCACCTGTTTTTCAGCTAGGGCGTGTGATTTAAAACGCCCCTAGGCCGTGACCTCATCATAGAGCGTTCGACTCCAGTACGTAGAAGGGAGAACACAAGCGAAATTTCGGAGGTTTTTCAATGAAACCCCATTCGTCCCGTCATTCCTGTCCACGTATGCGTCAGTCACCCGATCTGTTAGGCTGATAAAAACCGGATCTTGAAGGTAGTCACAGTCATTCCGGGAGTTCTGCATCTTTTATCAGCCTTAATGGAGCATCGATTGTACAATGACTAAGAATCGAACTATATACCGTATATTTTCGTAGAACGTGATGTTGAAGGCTCATTCAACACGTGACATTTTAGCAGGCTTACTCAGGAAGGAGGTATGTTGCTGTCGGGTGTAAAATCCTAAGACATTTTTAACCACTAGGCTTGCCAGTGCGAATATGGGTTTACCCTAATGGTCGCACCACATATGTATATTTTTCCTCCAAATTATAAGACAAATGGCACCATTTGTTTGCAGGATTGCAAAAATCATCTACCAGAATGGGACGTACGAAGGATGTCGAAGTCGACGGCCATAGATGATCAGTTGAAGTCTCTGGCACTTTCTGTTTTACACACTTACGCTGGCGCCTTTTATAGATGTGACATGATTTATTTGGACGTGCCAAACTACTCGTAAGATTGCTGAAAAACTTTGGACAGTACCTGACCGGTTTTGCTCTTATTGGAGCTGATTAGTTAGACGCGGTCTTCGCGTTCCTGTTGCGCTTACGCTCTATTCGACTCAATTTAGTTGGTTGGTTGTGTAGGGAATGTATTCTGAAGAAGTATGTAAAGCTGAAATATGGATTCCAAGATATCAAGTACCACGAGATATCCAACTGGTTCTAACTATTCCCACTTTTGACATGAGGCTATAATATCGGAGTACACCCATTCAGTAAATTGTTCTTGGGTCTTGTGTTGGTCCAACTGGTCAGTGGCCATCGAAATATGCTTCGACCGGAAGCATGCATACATACTTTCCTGAGGCATCAGTACATCGCGATTCCTCATAAGCCTTCGGAGAGGCTAACTCTCATTGAAAAGGTGCTTCACATTTCTCGTCTCTCTCAAGATGGAGCGCTCTCTGTGAGGTGGAAAATTTAGTGTCACCTGCATACCTTTCCATGTCAAGAAAATAAGGCATTTGCAAGCAAAAAAGAAGATTATTGATGTATTGCAACATTTGAGGTGAGCCATGTGTACGTCACTGAAAGCAAGCATGCCTCTTTAGCAGGAAATTTATACGACTATATCCTTCTACTGGGACCATGTATTTCATTTCTTACCTCTTCCTCATCAGCCTTTTTTTGAGGTTCCCTGTGGATGGACAAAAATGAGAAGTATGTCACATCGAAGCGACGAGAAATTGATGGACTGCTTCGGTTCCCCAGTGATGAATAGGCCAGTATGCACTGTTATGTACCGTGCTTAGAATGGCTGATGATTTGCAGCAGGTGTATGAATGTTCGTCTATCAAATGGATTCCGTTTGGTCTATCTTGGTTCCAAGGTACAGTGTACTGAACCATATTCGGTTTCCCGCTAGCCGTCTATGGGTCATCCAGCGGGGAATTCATCAGTATTGGTCTGAAGGTAGAATTCGAAACTTAGATAGTGATTTAGCAGGTCATCATGCAATAAATGTGTAAGCTGACACGCTCAGTGAAAATTACAGACAGTAAGTTAACCGACGGAAATTAGATTGAGGGCTTTGATGCTTGTTTATGTGAATATTAACAATTCAGCGTTCATGCAGCTAATGGATGTGATACAGGTACTTCATATATGAAAATTTCAGTGCACATCTGACGTCGATTGAGTCAGGTTCCAGATGTTAGGTAATATCAGCTGATCAGAAACCCTTTCTCTTCAGAATTTCGCTAACATTTTGTTACCTATTCTATTTGTAATATACAAAGGCGATTTGCCCATCGTGGAATGTATTCTGTCTTATTTTTTATAGTTGTCACCTTCGGATAACTCGTTGACTCAATGACAAATGCAGAAGAAATAAGACTGGTATCATTCCATGCCTACAAGTGCAGCACTTGTGCCAGAGTCCTTGATTTTCGACAGCCAGAGCACCACACTTCTTGTCTAACAGCTCACACAGTTTTACTAAAGAGAACATTTATGCACATTTTTGGCAGCGTCCAGTACGGTTGCTTGTTGGTGCAGAATTGTGAATGCATTTCTTACGTCGGTTTATACATAATCACTGGATTTAGAAATGCAACATACCATCCACCGTGAATCGCTTATTGATCGATAGAATGCTGTTTATACTTTGATTGGGTTTATCATTTTTCATTATTTGACATCAACTGTTGGTTCACTTAGTAGATTTATGGCGGAACAATGTGAACTCAGTTGCACAGGTTGGACGTCCGCCTGCGTCCAAAGTAGCTCATTTGTTAGAGCATTTGTCTAGTAGGCAAAAAGTAGTGGGTTCATTTATCTGTGTATGGTTGGGTCAGTAGTCCAGGCTGGCTGAGCTGCAGCAAACAGGAAAGCTCAACTTATCAGTGGTGTGTTCAAAAGTTCGATATACGATCTGATTTATTGCACTCCGTACATATACATCAAAATTTGTTCTGTAGTGGCTGCTGAGCTCAGCTGTAAAACTTGTAACATTCGGTTTCTCTGTGATTTGTAATCGATGACCCGATTTAACCTTATCAACATTGTTCGTTTAGGACAATAGATTCTAACAGGCAGCCGGAAAATGCTGGTAGAGGAGTGTATTACAAGGTGAACGTTTAGTTCACTCAATAAATCATTACTGGGTATGCAACCTTGAGTTTCATCAATTATGAAGAAGTAACCTGAGGTTAGAACAGCGAGACTGGTACACATCTATTGTTATTCAGGAGATTATAGCCCTATATATACGCGTATATGTACATATATATTAGTTTCAACTGCTCGAGACTTCTTCCCTTGTACTATTCAGATAATAGAAAAATGGCCAGCGGGTTTACACCAGTTAAAATCATACTTCTGGTGACGCTTCTGCTTGCAGTAGTGCTGTCCATTATATCCTTGTGTGTCCACGATCTTGACTGTAAGTTTTGCAGAGTTATGTTTTATAATGTTCTCCCATTAACTATTCAGATAATTTGACAGGCAAAGCCTTTGAACTAGAATGATATTCTCTCATATTTTTAGTGACATTTTGACATACTACTGAATTCGGGAAAGCTGAATCTGTTCTAAATCTTCGCTATTTTTGCCTTATTGTGATCTTCCTATCACCTCTTTTTGAATATGACACTGGTAAAGGAGCAAGGTGTGATTATGTTACTGAGACACAAGTTCCCCAAACTAGAGGTGCCTGACACAGCCTTAAAATTGTTTCGGAAAGTCATCAGTCAGAGGCTGCCTTATGAAGAATTCCTTTTGATTCTAAATAACTGCGTTAACCCAAATAGGCCAGTTCTTTTAGGCCGTATTTATATACTTTATTGCCAACAAATTTTACTGATTCATTGGACAGTGTTCCACAATCTGTGAAAGAGGTAGTGTGAGCATAAATCAGATTGTTTTCACTGATCGTTTTGTGGTACCTGTCAGCTTGATTAACACGCTTTTCAGACGCTTGGTTTGCCTTGTTATACCGGTTGCTAAGCAGTCGACTGCGGGTGCAAAGTATCGCTATCAATAAATCCTCAATTGTGTCAAAGTTTCACATTTAGATCTGTCTTCATTACTCCAATAATTGGGGAATTCTCTACTCCATTTTCTACTCCAGCATATTCGACAGCAATAAATTAAGTCCCTGTTACCCGACGGCAGTTTTATTTCATTGACAAATTCTGCATCTATTGCAAAATTGTCCGCAAATAAGACTGATAATTGTAGTGCATTGGGACGTATGCGTTCGTGAGAAGTTCGCAGAAGACTTCACCGCGAGTATGTTTAGTCGTTAGGTACATAAACAAGAGCATTGTCACACCAATTTATGTTTGAGAAAAGGTCTAGCGGCAAAGTTGTGCATGTGGGTTTATGTTTGCTGCTCACTCAGTCATTACCAATGGATTCGATGCGCTGTTATTGAGATTTTCAATTACATATCAACTGGGAGTAGTTTCACGTCCAGGCAACCGAGAAATTACATTATTTACAGGGATTAAGCTGCGCACAGATCAGATTACCCCCACAGGAAAGCCACATGTCACTTATTCAGGGTGATTCTTTTTGTGTGATGGTCGAGACTCTTCCCCGGAGGTAAACGACTTCACTAAGTGCCCTTTGGACTAAATGCAGAACTTGTTTAACTGTTTATGTGCCAGATCTATGCAACATACGGCACGCCAGGTCAACTAACCTGACAGTAGTTTCATTAAAGCTCGATCAAAATTCTCTCCTCAGACAAGACAAATTACCAAAATCTTCGGTCGATTTTAGAGAATAAATAATACAATTAATTAACATCATCCGTGACTCAGGTAAAATTTCAAAAGAGAATATGGCTCACAATTAACAGTTTCTCGCTAAACGTTTTTTATTAGACATATGTGTGGTGAAATGCACGCGGATAGAGTACTGGTGCGGAGATTTAATTTACAGATTGAACCAGGTGCATTAGTCCGACAACTTGTTGTTCTGTTAATACCGTAACTAACTTCAACTGACCTAAATGCTGGTGACACTCACACGCGGTTAATTTTATGGTTATATTTTATCATTTTACTAATATTCTTGTTCCAGGGAGCAAAAGAAACACGAGAGGGCAAGTTTCGATTGCGTTCAATATCATTGGATTGCTGCTTATGGCTACATCGGCAATACTATTCCTTATTCAATTCTTTGCCTGCCAGTCCAAATACAATCTGTTTATGATTCTGGTGGTCGTGTTCGCTGTAATTGCTTGTAAGTTCTGAGTGAAATATGATCATTTTCCACAAGCAAGTGAAAGGAAATGGTGATTTTGCTTGAACTGCATAAAAGAATAGATAAATGTGGAATAGAATTAATTAAAAAAACAAAGGAACTAGTCTTATGATCCTTGTCACCGCCAACATCACCACCTTTATCACCTTTATCAGCCAACTTTTACTCATTATCATCCCCTCATTATCACAATCTGCAATACAAGCAATGAGGCGTAGCTTGGCGTGATAAATTACAAGCGTCAATCAAACAGCTTTTTTCAAACTGAGTTTCACAGTCAGTCACCAAATTAAAGGCGGTTTAGTTTTAACCTATCAAACAAAATCGTCTTAAGTTTGGCCACTGAACATTAACACCAGGTAGCAACTTTGCCTACTGATTTTCAGAACATTCCGCTTGAATCCACATTCCATGTACCTAGGGTTCTTTAAAAAAGAGAAGAGAGGCATTAGAGCCGAAACATAGATTCAGGTAAACGGTAAATACTTCAGTGATATCAACGAATACAAACAGGCGTTGCCTGACTTCCATCACTTTACCAAATTCACTTTGCCAATTTTAGAGTCTGTCATGAAGCATTAATAGCACATCCATGCCATTACTAAGGCTGCTGATCGAATTTCTTTTGAAGTTCTTGAGCATTGAGACCCCAGAGTCTGCCCTTCTGGTGATTTCTCTCCCTTCAGCAACAAATACGTCTTATTTATTTACACAAAATCGAGGCTTTCACTTTCCTTCTTTTCAGTGATTTCTTTCAGTATTGCTACCGGAACATATTACCATCCAATCGTTCCAGTTTACGGGGCCTGGGTTTTGTCAGCCGTGTGGGACAGTGTTTTGGCAGTTGTGGTCGCAATTATCTTCTTGGTTATGGGCAGCTAACGGAATCCGTCTGTTCAGTTGACATAAGCGAGGACTTGTGTGCTTTGGTTTAGAGAAGAGCATAAATGAAACCACATTACCATGTCCCCCATACGTTTATTGTGTAGATCGGTCAGTCCATCCCAAACTTACTGTGTGTCATTTGGCCATGGATTTTCGTTGTCTCTGCCAATAGATTTCATTTGAATTATGTTTCCCGCCTCAGATTTAGCAGTGAACTTAAATACACAGTACAAATGCCATTCTTTCTTCTCTTTATATTAATATCCTACCCAGGAAGCTCTCCAGGTTAACTGACTATTACTTATTGACTTTGATTCTGACTTCCTGAGAAGTACCGGGAGGATTGTAGGCATGCACCTGTATCATCTTCTCCATAGGAACAACCCAATAACGCAATGGATGCTACGAACTGTCTGATCGAGAAACAAAAGGAATTATTGCCATTGGAGACCTGTATATGTATAAAACGGTTACCACTATCTTGATGCGACACATATGCATATCCACACACACACACACACACACACACCACACACACGATTTGACCAGTGAATGATTGACCGATAAGCATATTTCAAAGTTACTTTACAGTTGGATGAGTGTGAGCACAACACTATTGTGCTGTGCCACCGGTAAAAGGATCAGAAGAGTCCATTAACGGGTGGAACAAAAGCCATGATAGTAACTGATCAATATATGAATCCGCAGAAGCATTATCAGGATTTCATACAGTGGCAAACGGGCAATATTGAGCATCAATGCTGCCAAGTAATCTGTGTAGTGCATTGATGAAGTCGAGATGAAATCGAAGAAAAGCCGTACGGCCACTGGACAGAGATTACACTATTACCACCAACTGGTCAGTAGTTCAAACTGAACAAAATTGACTGTCTTATGATAAGGGAATATCGGTTTACCGGAAAACGAAAAATGGATTTCGAACACTGGTGTTCTATAAAGCATCAGCAAAACGCCTACATATTTAAAAGGCCTATGCCAGATGAGTACACCACTGTATCGCCTGAAATTCTTGCTGTCATAACATATTATGCACGAGTTCCGCCTAACTGGCTAGGTCGATAACTATGTAGTCAGAAATGTAAATTACACAAGTGAATGAAAACTGGATTAGTAAGTTCTCAGTTCACCTGGTGAACTGGACTAATGTTGACGAAGAGCTTCCCAAAATTCAAGCACGGGAAGCTTCGTGTAACGGAACTTTCAAATTTAGTGCTCTTTCAGTATGTTTTTGAACCCCATGAAAGTGAATACTAGCATACAGAATGTGTTTTAGCTTTCGTTCAACATCGAAAGGGGGAAGAGAAACGGGGCACAAACAATAACGTTTTCAGTGAATCGCAGTGGTTTTTAAATAGTTAAAGTTACTCCTCGAGACCTTCACATTTCCACCGGTCAGTTCAATGTACGTTGTGCTCCTGTGATCCAACATTCGCGAAAATTTTAAGTGTTGGGAACAAATGACCTCACTTGATCCAGTTTGGTCAAACCTAGGGCAGAAGTTACAACTCTTATGACGTGGGATTCAATCCGATGATCTCCTAGTTTTACAGTAAGTAAGTGTAAACTTAATTTACCGTCAAGTCTCCAATTTTGAAATTTCACGGTGAACCGATTTTATTCACTGTTTCATGGAAGTGCTGCAATTTGTATGACAATTAAATGCAACTTTTCACCAGAACCTTGCTTCCAAAATATAAGTGGTTAACGGATTTACCGCACATTTTACAGTGAGAACTCTTGTCGGATTTGGACAGTGCGATACTAAAGCCTTTGTCATCTTTGAATGATTTACTTAATGGGTAAATAAACCTGAAATAGGTGGGCAAAACAAAAAAGGCGACACTTGGTTCATGCAGTAGCAAGCACTTGTCTGATTGCAAGCAAGACCGATTTCCTATCGGAGTATCACGTCTTTCTCGTGTAAACTACATAGGTATAACGCGTTTGTGTCTTCGGAATATCAAATAAATATTTCGGAACCAATGAGGGCTGCGCAATTTATTGAGAGTTAAACGGTCAGGGAACAAGTCTCTAAGATGGCGTAAACCGAGATTAATTTCGCACAACCATTGTCGAACGGCTTAGCAAGCTGAATGCTAGCATTTTTGTCCGTCTAGCTTACGCTACTAAGCAACGCTAAGTAGCATAAGAAAATGTTACCATCGTCAACAGGCATTGGAGACGTAAATTTAAATAGACTTGTGGCATCTGCTTGGCCGTCGGGAAAATAAATGGAATATAAACCGGCACTTTGCACAAATATTCAATAACAAAACCAAACAGCACTTCTTGGTAGCACACACTATGCCACACTAATTTTCACAACGCGGCTAACATTGTATTAAGCAAATCAAAACGTGGAAGCATTATCTCCGATCCAATTGTTGGAGAATTCTTAAAATGACTTCTATTAGCCATCTCTGCTGACAGTTTTGAAAAAAAATTAGTTGACGCATCCAACGTTCGACGACCGGGCAGCTGGCAAGCCACGATAAGTCCACTAGGTAAAACATTTGAAACATTTGGAACTACCTGAAAATTTGCTTTGTTTTCAACAACAGGAACTACTTAAAGCAAAGTATGAGGACTACCTTTTCTCAATCGATGTCTAATATATTCATTGGACAGTTATTTTTGCCGCAGAAGCACAGTGGTGAATCAAAAAGCTAGCGTATAAAGCTCGGATATTAGAGAGTAAGAAGCTGCCTCGTCAAAATCTCGAATACCAACCCAACTGAAGCCGGAATATGTTTTACAGCACATTTGGCTGAAGAATATACAAAACGACAAATTTAACTAAGATTCAGCTAAGACCAGATCCCGCTAAGACCAAATTGGTTTAAAAGTCATGTTAGTCAGCAAACAGTATTTAATTTTTCAATTTAAACTGAGAAAAGTTTGACGGAATCCCGGGAATTGTGACTATTTGATGAACCCCTAAAAACAAAACCGGAAGTGTTTTCAGTAACGATCTGAGTATTGTGTTCTACTAAGTAAATGCATTACGACATCTAAAAAATCATCAGAACCGAAAGAGTAAACAGCTTTGTGCAGTTAGAAAAAGCCTTCAGAAATGAGGGACCAAACGGATTTCCATTTAAAGTCAACTGAGTTTCCCTTAAACAGATTATTTCGCACACATGTATGTTCCACAAGTGGTTAAGTTCCTTCGTGATTCAATATGCAGGGTTTTATAATTTATTGATTGCAAAACTGCTTCCAGAAATTTCCAGCCGATTAAATCAAACCGATTTCAAGGGAATTTTTATACGTGTGACTTTAGACAACGAATGTAGAGATAGTCTCTATCTGTAAAGTCACCAAATGGGTTATGGAAAATGCGTTGGTTGTCCAACTCCAACAAAAGGAAAGCCACATACGATCTACTGTATACAAATCTTCAGAATTCTGACCTCTTTTATCTTTAGCTGACACTATATATTAAAGTACTTCGGATGCGGCTGACACGAGCAACTCGGAAAGCCATGACAGCAGAAATTTTCGACCTAAAGTTCTGCATGTCAGAGAGTTTGCGATGTCGCGGAAAGTGATTCGAGTTATGGATAAAGAACCATTCGGATATCTCATAAGTCATCTAAGCGCACAGGAGAGAAATTGTGAGACCGTTCGAATTATTTCTATTCTATAGATAGGTCATTCTGCTAACAGCACGGTTACAATCTCCGCATTTTTTCTTGAGCACTGGCGAGCACTAGCAGAGCAATGGTTTGTCCTTAAAACCCGAATGGGAATGATGATAATCCCTGTGGAGGAAGTTGGAAATGTGATCAGCAACCCTGCAACTTTCCACATTTTGCATCAAGAAGGAGTCTTAATCTTCTTCATTTTTCATTTTTAAATTTTCCACACGAAAAAGTGATAGAGAACATTAATTACCATTATTACTATGGTATTTATTTCGGTTGGTGGTAGTGCTACATGAATGAGTTATGATGTCTCAGTTGAGCGTCGTTTTCTGGGCAGTAAAAGAGCCACATTAGTCTGTTGATAGTCCAACGTAAGTGAAGGTGTAGCAGGATCTTCCCAAAACAGTCAAGTATGCTTCAGTAAGATTTATTATCTTTGTTCCTTCTCACATCAATCTAAACGTGAGATATTTGCAACAAGTTAATGCATAGGGAATTTCATTTCATTACGTAAGACTGATCAGCAAGTAAATAAATTGTGAGACAGATCTCCTTACCGTCTACCAGAAATGTTATCACAGTTACTAGTGCGTGTAAAAGATAAAACTAATGCGTCAGCTTATCTCCCAACGTAAGGTGGACTAAACTGGTTTTTACTAAGTGAAACGTAGAAGCCTGTATTAAATCCCAATATTTTTGTAGCTGTGTGGCTTCATCTGTCCGCTATCTATTCCTAGCGTGCACGAGGGAATGCATATATCCCGTTTGGTAGAAATGCGGTTGGCGAACAAGCTGAAGGTGAAGCGAAATTTTATTATGCTTCACAGGATATATATTAGCCTGATATCTATGTTTCTGTTTTGCTTTCACGAACCGCGGACTACTTCTGCTGTGGAATATTTTGGGCACTATTTACTTTCACTGTGTACTTTATTCTAAGGATTCCAGCGTACAATTAGGTTTTTAGTTCCAGAATTGCACCTGAGCAGGGGACTCAAATATTGATAGAACTCTCACGCGCTAAGACAGTCACACTTTTTATCCCTGTCTGTGTCTGTTGACTACTTCTTTTCATCACCATATCAACGTCACTAACCAATAGGTACACTTTGCTGGTCACGAGGAATCTGGTGTTATTTGTGCTATGCACGATTTGGTTAGTGGCTGAGAGAGGGTACAAATGAACTCAACCATATTGTTATATCTGCTGATTCTGTGGTATCTGCTGCTGACCCGCTCCAGTGCCTAGTGCCGGAGAAAAAAGGGGGGAACACAACAACTGTATATTCCGAACAAGCGAGTGAGTGCGTGCGAGTGCGACAGCAAGTCACAACGTTCCCACGCTACTTAAAGGGGACTTTCTGACATTGCTCCAGGCTGTCTGATAGGCGTCAGTGAACACCAATCACAACATCGATCGTGCCTCTATGAAATGCCTGAACGCAGATCACATTCGGTCGTGCTTCTCTGGCGTGCATGAACACTCATCAGCTTTTGCTAAATTGATTGAATGATTGACTGACCTGGATGCTTGCCGGCTTTCCAGTTGGAATTTTGATAGAGCAGTAGGTTTCGGGCGTTTTGAGGTTACATTCAGGAATCTGAACTCCCCGATACATATCATCTGAGAGGAAAATTTCTCGTCCTTGAACCATTTTAGACCGACAGTAAAATATCTTTTGTCATGAATGCCACATGGTTTTATTGTCGTGGATCTTGATAATCCGGTGAAGATGTTTTTTATTCGCACCACAATATTTGTGAACCAAGTTAAGCTACTTTGAACGACTAATTAAGATGACTTTATTCGTAAGGTAGCTTATCGTTAGACCACGGTCAAAGTAGCCCTTTATGAAATGCGGCCTCGAATATTCAAATTGGGCCAATTTATCGACTCTTGAGTTAGATTGTTTTGCTGCTAACCAACAGTGACGTTTTACAAACAAGAATTTTTGTGTCACTTGAACAGCAAACGTCATACCTTTTGAAAATAATGTAATTATGGAGTATGACATGTCGGTATGTGTATGACCAACATCGACGTGGTAATATTTGGAAAGTCGAAAAATAACAAACTGGTCACTTTAGCATGAAGATATTTACTTCAAGTCATCGCATCGTCCAGGAACGCCTGAATGATTTCCCGCCTTCTCTGAAGGTGAAGGTTGTTACTTACGATCACAATTATAATATTTTAATTAACTCTCCAAAGAACTATTGGGAACATTAAAATAGGAGCTTATCACTTTGTCAAAATAATGTAGCTCAAGAGTGTTTACTGTAGGTTGACCAGGTTACCGTTGGGCTGTTTGCCCAGAATGGCAAGTTAATTGTCAGCCTCGGCGAACGGATTGGCAGCCATTTTGTCAACTCATATCCAGTGGAAAATTAAGCTCCAAGATTAACCAACGGATATATCTTCAAGTCACAGATTCACGGATACCACTTTTTTGTGAACACTTCTCTGTTAAGAACCAACAACCATATAGCAACCATTACTTGGCTTCAAAAACACTTCAACTGTTGGTTGAATTATTGATACTACTAGATAACGATGAGGTTTAGAGCACTATTTTGGGTCATTTTTGAGCTAAAGAAGAAGCTTTGCTAAAAGAATCGTTTGATTATAATGACGAATAACGGTAGTTTTCCAATAACTGCCGCTTCTTGAAATGTTCAAATGATGTACATAAGTATTTAATTTACTCAAATTGTCAGTGCAGCTACTTGCTTTAAAAATTTATAACGCTGTTGGAAAATCTATTTGAAGATCAGATAGGAAGTTCGAACCAAATGGAAAATACATATCATCTGTGACTGCTTCCACTAATAACTAGATTCAAACAATTCGTTCAAAGTCAGGGACAAACGTCAAAAATGTTTGGCTGTAACGCTAATGTCTAGAGAGGATAAGTCAGATTATGTATCTATCAGCTATAAGGGGGGTGGTGAAACCAGGGAGATGTATGTTTGAACTGCAGTGATTCAGTTCTTCATGAGTGATTGTTTTCGTTGCCCCTTGAAAAGTGTTACAACTTGTGTTCAGGTAACACAATGAAAGTCCAGTCACTCGTTCATTACCAGGAATATTATTGAAATCACGATGGCCAAAACACTGTTCCAGGCGGATGACAAAACCCAGGCTCCATAGCTTGGATTTTTGGGATGGTAGGCTGTGCCAGTGGCGATGCTGAACGATATTACTAAAAGTGAGAGGTAAAGTATACGTTAAATCTTCACAACCCTGAGCAATTTTTTTCGAACGAAAAGCTTATGAACAACGTCGTCTGTTTTTTTCTGCAAAGTTTTGTGCTTTCCAGTGAACAAGACAAACTGACACTCATGAAATGAAGGTAAACAGAAACGAAAAATAACTCTCACAGTACAATATTTCCCGAAAGGTTTTTGCCTACTACAAAACTTTACTGTTAATTGGCTGAACATTCTTTCGTTTTATTATTTCAATAGATCAGCGGTCAATTTTAGCAGAAAATAGCTTTCTTATCCATGAAATCAGCTAACCACTCAGCGTTTAAATATCTAGAGCAGGAAATTCTTTACTCGACAGATAGTTCAGTAATGTGCATTACCGCGGCATATAATGTCGGAAGCGATTGTAACTCAAACAGTTGAGTAAAGGTGTGTTCATACCCTTTTCTTGGGCTCTGAAAATGGTGTTTTACTGCTCGGAAATATTCTGATATGTATCTTCTAAATAGTATTGATATGGTAGGTCGATGTAAAGTAGCCTAAAATAGCCAACTGTGGTTGAACATTGGTGAGTTAAAACCGGCGAACAGACGCCTGATTTGGTGATGAGAGAATATCGTTTTTGTTACAAGGTTTTTTGTGATGGTGAGTTATAGGCCGGCAGTAAGGAGAAAAATTTCCCCCTAAAATATTTGGCTGTGTTAAGCAGAACATTTAACCATCACTTCAGACTCGCTAGTTTTCACCGAGCATTACCTGTGCGACAAACGTCACTAAGTTTCAGTGAAGCAGCAATTCATTCCACTTTCTTGACTTGCTTCAAAATGTGGTTCAGGATTAATTTATTAGGTGTTCTCCACTCGGTCTTAGTCTTTTGGATGCACACCAGAAATAAGACTTTTGATGCGCATGCAGCTAGCCACAAACATGTACTCTGTCCATTGTCACCGGTGTCCATTGACTTCGTTTGCTCGTACTGACTAGTTCAAAGACAGGTAACAGACTACGACATCTAGTGATCTGAGTAAACGTAGGCGCTTCAAAGAAGGGACGCCAAATAATGACTCAGAAGTCATGAGGGGCCGTTTGTATTCCATATATGAGACATTTTGGGGCCTTGTACCTGAAAGCGGGTATAAAGCGCAATATGAAGAAAGATACATTATCTGTGATAGAAAGCAACGAGTCGCTGATAAAAATTTGGAGTTCTATGTCGTTTTTATAGCCTCTAATTGTAAGGAAATGCTGGTAACCAACACAAATTTATCATGACTAATCTCCTGTGGGCAGTGGTTGTGTGGGTGAAACCCTCAAAATCCACGATGAAATTAGAAGATTGATTTCAGCTCGCTGCCTGCTGTAGACCTGTTAATAAGCAGAAACACTACATTATTGTGTCAAGCCTGCCATTAGCAGCGAAGGACGCTTTTTACATTTTATCTCTCAATAACTTTATTCAGCCGCAATCTGAGCTGGTCCTGCTCATACTTAGAGTGCCTAATCAACCATGATTTAATGTTGGCTGATAGTAGAGGATAACCACTGCGCATGGTGATTCTGTCCCTTGCTATGTGACACAATATACATGGAAAAGTACCAGCCATGCATAGACCAATAAGACACTCGATTTAGTTTGCTTTCCCTTCTGCTTGCCTTTCTACATGCGCCAGGCCGTTCACTCTCAATTTGAGTTGAGTGGCCGACGTTGAATTTGGAGGAAGGCCTAAGTATCACACTAACTGAATAAACGAGCCCGACCGTCTGTTGCAACAACAGATGGTACTTCAGCATCTCCTTAAATAAATCCTGTCATTTTCACGATATTTAACAGGCAATTATACCTTTTCGCATTGTTTGTTCCATCACTCCGTTTATTATACACCATAACTAACTTTGATAAATACTACCATTCACCGTTTCTGCTGTTGCCAGTTACTGCGTTTGTAATAAGTGTGATGATAAAATTACTGACTTTAAGTGCATCTCATTATGAACTTACAGGAAATCACGGTGAAGACGATTACTAATATCATGAATAGCTTGTACAGCTTTTGGCACACGAAGAATAGAATCAGAAAAAATATTGATGCAGCAGTAATAGAAATCAGTCCGACGATGTTGAATGCAAGCGAGGCTTGCATCTTTGAACTGTGTTTTGCCCCTGAAATATGGCAAACGAAGGGAATCCTCAAAAGACACACACTTATATCAGGTGTTAGTTGCATGAAGTTATCCAAACTTTCATTCACAATCAACGGTTAAACTAGGTAATTACGAGGTAATTATCGCAAGGGAAAACTTGTAGGATACTACGGAAGGCAATTTGTTCCTGTAGGTTAAAATAATAACGCACTTGTTACTCTGTTTCCATCTTTCTGGAGAAAATACGACAGTCCTGCTCAAGATTTCTAAGGTCGATATGGGAACTCAAAATTGATAAGACTTTACTGAATGGAGGAGCCCGAAGAAGCAAACTCAACTAGCCATAAAGCTTAATTTAAAAAAGCTTTCTGGGGTTGATACAAACGGTTTCTCAAAGTGATGTCCGATGAACCTATGTTTGGGGATATATTGTGCTCTTCTTGTACTAACCCCTCCATTATGCTCATTTCCAATGTACTCTGACTTTTTTGCATGGTTAGTCAATACTTTTTTGCTCTTTAGTGCACCCGAAACGTGACTGCCTTGACATGGATTAAAATGTTAACCATCCACTTATAACCTTATGTGTGTACTGATAAAATTTAGCAGTGGTTGAATTTTGGGAGTTTCCGTTTATCACCATTATAGGTGACAAACATTCTTGGTCACACACTGGTCGGAACTATACTCGGAACGGGTGGCATGGATAAAAATTTCTTGAATATTTAACAGAAGTATGTGGTGAACACGATTATCTCATTCAAGAGGTTTAATATTTCTAATGACAAATTTCTTGGGCAACAAAAGCATGAGGGATTCAACTAAAAAATATGAAAGAACTAGACTGTCGGGTCATCTGCAAACAGGTTTGTATTTGGTAGTTACGCCAACTTTCCAGTAGCCATCGTCTGCTTTGGTTAACCGACATCAGCTGATGGACGATTCTACAGTAGTCGGATTACGAGTTGAACCAATCTGTGCCAAAGACCCTAAAACCTTGTTGATGCCCTGATTAAGTACTATCAATCCATCAGCAACTAGGTTCAGTTTCTTAGCTTATGTACAATAATAACGCTGTGTTCCACAAACCCGGGCCAATGATCATGTTGTAATTTCATGGCCGCGACTTGGGCGCAACCAAAACTTTGCTGTGAAGCTAACTTTCTGTGCTTTAATAATTCTTGCCTATTTTGCGCTAAGGTTATGCTTGTGATCTAGCAAACCACTTTTGTAACTGAAGTGGTTGCGTGACCCAATGTGAAAAGTGATCAGACACAACTGCAGTGAAAAGTGGTGCTCCAAGCCAAACACAAGTGTCGAAATGCGCTAGTATCCAAAAATAACACTAGGGTATCAACCAATACAATCTATTCCCAGGTGACTACACATCTTTTTGTGCATTTGAAGTGACAAGTTTAGTGAAGGTTCAGTGTTATCATCTTGACATAACACATGCTACTCATAACGTCACTGAAAAATTTTCGACACCTCACTGTTGATTTCTCCCTCTTGCGACTTAGTAGAAAACACACTCTTCATGTTCCCATCAAACAAGGGTACAAAATGAACAAAAAGTTACAAACAACTGAAGGTATGCATACGAAACTCAAATGAATTTCTCAAGCATAGTGCAGTTCAGCTGAATGTGCTGCATATAGATTGCATAGGTTTATTTGGAACGGTATGTGGGATACCACACATTTTCCTGGTGGCTGCCTAAATCTCGAACAATCATTTCCGGTTGTATCCTCCTTTGAACTATTCGAGTGTGGGCATTTCTAGAGTCTGCTTATTGAGTTTGCTTAATGAAAATATCTCGAATCTCATGCCAACTGGAACATCAGGAAATCAAGATAATTATAAAGGAGACATTCAAACCTCACCTTAACACTGATGTCATTTGTAACTAAGTGTATTTCACCAAGATAAATAGCATTTTAAATCGGTGTTTCTGGAATGTACCAAGACAAGGACAAATTATGATGCAAAAATGGTTCAAAAATATTTCACTGGAACTTTCTTTGCCTTATTTTCCATTGAAAAACAAAAGTAATATCAATTTAGTTAACAGCTAATCACGGCCAGAGATTTTCAACTGTATTCGTGGTTCCACTGAATATCAGTAGAAAAGTTACCTGGACTGGATGTAACGGTGCCTCTGGAGACAGATAAACCGATTTGGCAGGACCCGAATGCTTCATACTTCTAATTCGCGACGTTACCATACCTAGGCACTCACGACCAGGGTTAATGTCAGCATGTCGTCACTGTCGTAACTTGAACAAAGCTGCTACGTAGCCAGAAAGGAATCTCAGATGCAGTGATTCTGGCTCCATACTCTCCTTGAACTCATGCAATAAAACACGACGAAAATCACAGTGAAAGAACCAGATACAGAGGCAAAAGGCATTCATAGTAGAAAGTGCGCGTAAAATATCAAACAGCATAGTAGTTCGATTGGCCATACGAATACAGTGCAACAATGATGATAACCAGTTTATCAAAAGATGTACACCAATCGTCATTCCAATAATCCTGATATTTCCAAATGTCCAAAGCATCTAGTTCTGCGCTCCTCATACATCTAAATTCCACAATATCAGCATTTTTCTCCTGCTACCCCTATTAGTGATCTTGTATTCCGACAAGTTTTGAGTGCAGTTAAATGTATATTTTAACTGCCTGAGGTGTGAGCACTTCCTGATGACTCATCTCCACGTTGAAGCCATATTTTTATCCATCCGGGCTGGCATCGTATGATTGGTGAGGAGGATAGCTGAATAGGAGTGCCCTACATAATAATACTGATAGCTCGGTTTTTGTTCCACACAAACTTTTAATTTGATTTCCAGCGATTAGACGTCAAGAACCGTGTGAAATCTGATTGAAATCACTGACTGAACCATCATCCAGGCCTAAAACAGGCTACTACTGACCCCCTTCATACGCTTCTATGTGTTCCAGCTTCTACTCTCCCTACACTGATTTAAATACTTTCTTCGCATTTCCAGCACTGGGATTTGACCACTTTGCTTGCGGTGCATTGCGCTCAGCCGCAGCTTCTGTGCGTCCGAATTCAATAACACCCCCAAACCTCGAAAGCTAGTCTACTTAGCTTCGCCTAGATTTTGCTCATCGAAACAGGCAGAACAATAAGCTGCTGTTGCTCGTACTTTGGATTCTCTATGTATTGGTTCATAGTATCTGTAAGAGTCTAGGATAGAGGACGTAAGTACTGCAATCGAACTGACTGCGACCCACTCTCTTTCAGATTCTGGTTATACACCTCTGGTGACGCGGAGAGCACCGAAGCTGAATATGTCGGTGCGGGTATTGTATGGAGAGGTTAAGCGGTAGCTTCTGTGCTCGACTGGATACCCGCTGACAGTAACTTATTCAAGTTTTTTGGCAACGTTCATTAAATAAGCTAATGTGAGGTCCATCGTTTTTTGTTTATTGTGTCTGCTTAAGCATCGACAGACCGTAGTTCTGAATCTGCAAGGAACATTTTCTGTAACTGCCTGGGTGTTTTACAACCGGCAAAGCGCTCGGACATCGTTGTGATTGCTGGTGAGTTGAACGCTCGTGTAGGTAGACCAAGAGCTGCTGAGGCCCAAATGAGTGTTCGTTTTATGTGAAACACGAGGCGCGCAAACAGCGGGCAGCCACTGTTTCAGATCTTTACCTAATACGGACTGTTCTTCTGCAGTGTCAGTTCACGGAACAGTAGAAAACGCGTGAGACCATGGTGCCCACCAAGCAAGTAGTCCTGAATCCAAATAGACCACAGCGCCACCAGTCAACGGTGTTGAAGGTCAGCCGGTGCGTGCAACTACTGGAATACCTATATCTGCTGGTGCCTTTCACAGCGCTTTTCAGGTGTGCGCAAAAAACATGCACTTCTTCCTTTCTCACACAGAAGCTCGCAGACTCAGACTCAAACAAACTTATCAAAACACCGGTCCCGCCAGAGCCTGCATGATGGAGCCGGCATGATGGCATATATTACCGGCCAGTGGAAAGGGATATCACAACTGATACTCATAGCCGGAAGTTGTGTGCGGCACAACCCAGTCAACCCTACCATGACACTGAATCTCTGATAGTGTCGTGGCTGTGCTGGAGGCCGGCGACAGACTCCTCATGGCTGCAACCATGCGGAGGCCGCCACAGCTGGTTGCAAGGTGGGTACCGCGTTATGTTTTAACTATTTTGCGCAGGCGCAAAGTGGACCAGCTATCAAATCTGATGCCAGCCAACCATGTACAAAGCGTCTGGTAACCAAAATGAAAGTCTAAAATGTAGGAGAAATCCCAAACCAATAATGGTCTGATTTTGTCCACCACATCTCAGCATTCTGCAGGAGAAGTTCGAATTCTGCCCATTCCAGACAACAACTTTTGTTCGACTATGAACAGCTTATGTAGAGCGGAATCGGAGAGGGCAGGATTTTAGCTCTGCCACTGTAAAGCTTTACATGGATTCACAAAAATTCCTGAAAAATTTAACGCCAGATTTATTGTTCATTAGCTGACGCACCATGTCTTACATAGTACTGAAACAACAAAATTCTCTAGATTTTGAGGGATTTTCAAGGCCTTCTTTCAAAGACGAGTACGAATATAAAAAATACAACGCCCAGTTGAGCTACATAGTAGAAGGTACTTACAACCAAAGTCTGTTATAGCCAGAGAGATGATTGATAGTACCATTGAAAGCAAGAGTGTGACCAACAGTATGACCTTCACGGGTGTGAAACCACCAGCCATGCTCCGGCGATAAACGTGGAAACAATGCAGGTACTGAGGAAGGCGTACAAGTAAAATATGTATTTCTCAGACAATCACTGGTTTGAACCAATCGTATTACTTTGTACCAAGGCGTTCGGGAGTGACCAAGCTTTTCAAGGTTACTTTGTCAAGGACGAACTGGTGGGAGGGGATTTAAATGAATTGATCTTGTAATCTCAAGCCTCCAAATTTTACTGTTCACTCTCTGCAGCTTTAGTAAGAGCAGGTTGACAATTTTCAGAAAGCTTTCACCTTAATCTTGATAGAATTATGGGTTATATTGCATGATTCTACCGATCCTGTGATAACTGTCTTACAGTCAATCTACATTCTGCTGACATGCTGCCGAATATATATAACGAGGTTGAAAGATCGAATTGAAACTGCAGTAAGTTGCATTCTTGGTTTGAACCTGAATGTCAAGCTACACCAGAGGTAGCTTTCAGAAATCCACTTAACTCATCGTAGTAAGGTTTGCCCGTTTATTTCTGCTCACTATATCTGTAAAAATTCAGGGGAATGAATGTCTCTGCTTCTTAATGCCATGCACTATAGTGCAGTAAATTAGGTTGTATACGTTTTTAAAGTAGGTTAGAAATAACGTCTGGAATCAGTTGAAACTGCTTTTCTGTGACCTCATGGAATTTTTATTATAGGTCGCCTCTACTTGAAAACACCTTCGTGGATAAGAAATTTCGAAGTGCAGGGATACGTATAAAGTAATTTTAGCAGAGAATTATTGCGGTTAGAGAAGCTAGACTTTGCTGAAAAGCCAAGGAGCACCATACAACTATTCCACCATTATTTGGAATCATCATCAGTGCGCAGCTCCGGTAACTACAGGGGTTTTTAACCCTACGCTTCCGGGCTAGTATTTTGAACATGATCACGGGTGGCTGATGACCAGTGTGATTCGCTCGCACTTGGACAGAATACAGCACCTTACTTAGTCACATGTTAACTGATTACTCGAGCAAAGACCTCCTAGATGAAAGTTTCACTTATCTAGTAAGCGTGTTGCTCCTCTTAGCTACATAAGGATTGTGTATTAGCCCGTAGGCTGAACTCTGAACTGAATATTCAAAGTACTCACATTAGTAGCTCTAAATGAGCTAAAACACCTGTTTCGCCATTCTGATGTCATGTCACTTCAACAGCATGAGAACGAAAAGCGTAGGATGCCATAATTTCTTGTGAAAGCCAGCGCAAATTTACGGTATTGTGTTGGTTTTTTCGCAGTCAGACTGATAACTCTTCATGACGGGACATTTAAAATTGTGTATAATGGGTTAACAGAATTTCAGTAGAGCACCTTATACTACCAAACTGCAAGGTCCAAGAAACTCGAATCGTATCCTACTGTAGAAAACCTGAGGAGTACGATCTACCAGGTTTTCTTCAATATGTACAAAATGTGACGATTTCGTGGCCCCACTGAGTGATCCCATGTCTTAGTGCCGAGTGTCGATCATATCTGCTTCCATGCTCATAAATTTACAGCATTCACATTATCCAAACGCTGATCCTTTCCCTCCCACGCAACTACTAACATGGTTGCTCACTACAATAACCTCTGCTTTTTCATCGTAATCTCGGCTGACTTATGCGTTGCAGCGCTCACACTAATCGTTTGACGCCTATGCATTCCTTTTTCGCTACTGTGCTTATATGCAGTAAAGAGATGCTCATTTCCGTTCCTTCGAGTACGTAGTTTTGTTCAATTCCAGTTTTACATCAACTCACAAACTGTTACCATAGAATAGCTAGACCGATGTGCTCGAACCGTAACAATTTGCATAGTTATTTTCCAATTTAGCACTGAGTAGTCCGGTTATCATTAGAATTCTTACAGATGACTTGAAAATTGCCTTTTTTTACATCTTTCTGTTTCCGAATAAATTTTTTGGGTTTAGTTGCGAATTCGGCTATTATCACATTCATTGCTTTAGCGACGGAATAGTTTATTCTTTATGTAAGGGTATACATCTACCCTACTGGTTTGGAGGATGATTCTGCAATACTCAGGAGTTATGCTGTACTTCGATGATGCTAATGGAGTGATCCTCTACTTTGTACGTTGCTTGTTGTTGATCAAACTCTTCATTCATACTACAATGTCCCAGAGGCTAATACTGAACTGCATTCAGATCAAAGCAGACGTGTCTTTTGATCGACAGTCTCACTAAAATGTTGTTATAATTTCACCAAACTCAGCAGTGATTTCAGTATCCGAATTTTCCGTGCCCCCTATCACCAACAAGCAATGCACATCTTACCATTAAAGCGGAGCTGAAATTTAGGTTTTCTTCACCACGCTGAGTCCTCCAGTTCGGTTTACTGACCTCAGTCTATTTCTTTGACTGCGATGGGTCACTGACTGTTATATTGGTTTCACATGGAAACGAATCTAAGAAGAATGGGTGCATGTTTATGTTTAGAATTTTCTTGGCTTTTCTCTTGTATACAGCCGACACTGAGTTTTATTTGCAAGTCAAGAAGAAATGGTTGACAAAAATGTGGATCATTGATGTGGTGCATACTGAAAGTGATATTGCGACTATTTGATAAAAACCTAACATCGTCAAACTTCACAATCGGTGCAGCTGTCTACTTCCCACTTTCCTCCCAGTCGATGAATACGTAAATAACAGCAGTGGCTAGTACGACTACCGTTACCCAAGTGGTTGCTAGCAGCCAAGATCCAGTGTTTGTCAAAACTGAATCAAAATATAGACCGGTGGAGATTGAAAAACAAAACACTGCAAAAAAGGGTAGAATATATATCGCGCATGAACAATTTTGTAATTTAAAGATGTAGCAACATCTAAAACTATCTTTGGTAATTCAGAATTCTGTATCAACCAATTTTTGCAAGTCATCTGATAACCTCAAACACATGTGAACGCAAACCTTTTATCTTTTTCGGGTCTGTCACTTTCTCTACTGAGCATAAGAATTAACTTATCATCTTATGCTGATATAAATAAAAGGTTTCTGCTTTAAATGTTGAGTCTGAAATGATTTTCCTCAAAGACGCGACCTCATCTGGTTATCTTCACATCGTCCTAACACTTAACACTGTCTTCCTGTTAGTCGCGTTCCGCAGAGGGGATTTAATTTTGTTTCCAAACTGTCACCATGGATCCATCTAATACAGCCTATTTCAAGTTTATTTGTATACGTAAGACCTATACGTAGGCCTAAGAAAACGACGATGCTTGGTGCTTTGGTCCACCACGTTAACAGTGACCTACGACTCTGTGGGTTCGTAGTGTACAGCTGCCAGTTGAAAAATATAATAAAACAGTTTCTGTGGCTTAGGCCACTACGATAACGTAAATGTTTGTAAGTTCTCAGTTGTCATGAATCCTGTTGCAAGAAACGCATGTGAGGAACACCCTCAGTCCGTTGAAAAGTTTGGACCAGTTTATAGCACACATGAAAATTCTTTAGGTGTCTGTTTACCATTGGACATTAGAATCGTTTTCAATTTGAACATATGTTCAGCGATGGGTAAATTATAGAGTTCATCAAATATATTTCTATCTTTGTAACGGTTTCAAGGTATCTGCGTTGGAGTAAGGTTTTAAGTAATCCCGATTTTGGCGTCCATTCTGGCCTTCTGTCTTAGAACAAAGACATCTTTTCAAAGATTTAGGCGTTTTAATTTGGGTTTTGTACAAACTTATGAATAATGTGTCATTTTCCACAGTTGACAATTTTGTTGAAAACAGACAATCTGTGCAGCCAAAACTATCAACCAACGCTCAGTATCCAGCGTAAATACATGTATCACAGAGATTTAAGTTGTAGCACTGGCACACTTGGAGTTAACTCACAAGATATTGATCTGATGTCTAGAGCAAAGCACACATGTGACCTGAAGGATATTGTGTGGCAAATATACTCATTTGCAAATCAATCAGGTTTCCACACGAGACTCAAATAAATCTCTCATAGCTTCAACTGAATGTGCTGCACAGAAGCTTTCACATGCTTCAATAGGTGCAACATCCGACGTATCGCAGTTGGTTTTCATAAGTGAAAATCACAAAGTGTTCGGCGGTAGTAATTTTCTTTATGAAATGTTGCGTGGCCTTTTGTTTGTTCTCCGAGCAAAGAACGTTTGTTAAAAACTCTCCTTCACAAAACGGGGAGACGAAATCACCACAGTGGTGACTGTGATCCCAGAGAAAATGTTCTTTGGGATCTTTATTAATAAACTAGGATTTGGCCAAATATGGTGACAACGACTACTTTCAAAGATTGTATTGTCCCCAGCAACTTCAGTTGGTGCACAAGAATGTAGAAGGTTGAAATTCCACAAACATGCGCAACTAAATGAACCCACACTTTTTCGATGGATCATACGGTTCATGGTTGGTTGAGTTGTGATAACACTGTGAGTGAGGCTTATCTGCACTGGGATGTCGTATGCTATTAAGGAGAGAGGCCTTCTTTATGGTGTCGCAAGATGTAGGATGGAAATGACTATTCTTAAACAAAAGAAGTGACAGGCATTATTGTAGTTACAGGTTCACGTACTTATGTATACTTAACGGTTTACTTATGTACACCGTTAATTGTTTGGCTAGCAAGGTAAAATATCTTAGTGTCGGCTGTCCACCACGTTGGAAAAAGAGAGATAAAGGGTAATCGCCCCACTGGCTGTGAAAAACCAGGTGCTTTAACAGAGGGGACACACGCAGCAGTGTGTATTTTGTTTTCCATCTGGTGAAAATCTTTGAAACAGGTTTAAAGCTCGGTAGAAACGTGAACGCCAACTGTGATTGTTAGTTTAGTCTGCAATTTGGTGCATATTCCGAACGATTAAAGTTATCGGTCACAAGCGATCTTCTTGCTAGGCATTCTTAAGATATGTAGCATGAAATATAAAACGTTGCAGTAAAAGTTCATCAGTCACGATTGTATGCAAACTTTTAGGCCATAGATGCATCCATCGCTCAATGAATGGTCAAAAGCCGAAAATATTTGCAAGCGTTCCAGGCATCTGTTACATATGCAAGATGTTCGCTTGACGGGATCATCAATGAGTTGAATCACAAATCTTAAAAATTTTGCCAGATTTCTCGAAACTTTCGTAAACCTTGGGTCATGCACAGTCTAAAATTTTGAAGATTGCTGGATTTGACCTTTAATATATACATGTTCTACAAATTTCGTTCTTTTGTACTTTATGTGCTTAAACCAATAGCTCAATCCTTTTCATTCATTCAGAATTTCCGCCGATTTGGATGGTTGTATGCAGTGTGGATCTTAACGACTTGTCCGAGTATGTTTGGCCACAGAACAGGCATTGCTCCACTTTCCACACTGCCAACGTACAGAAGGCGGTTACCGAGTACACAATTGTTCCTAACTTCGAAAACCAGCATTTTCAGAGTTTTCTACATATGTCAGATCATCGGATCACATGCTGTAGGCTACCTGACTGGGAGGCGCACGCACCGTCGAGTGATCCTTTCCACGTACACCACTACACCTTTGACCCGCTGTTGGTAACACATTACAAACTGTTATTAAAAACACGGAAAGCTGTTTCCAGAATGTTGGAGTACGGCGATTGAGGATGTGAATAAAATGTATGGTGGCATATCAGGATGCTTCCATTTTTTCCAGAGTATATATCTTGGCTTGATCGCAGCTTGGATAAAGAATGAGCTTTCACTACATTAGTTGCAGCATCTAAATTTGACACAACTTTTGGGGCCATACTTGAAGCAATATGTACCGCTTCTCAAGGTTCCCTTGAGAAATGGTTTTTCCATGGTAATTCCATAGGGTTTCTCCAAGATGCCACATTTTGCTGTGAAGGGTTATGTTTTTTTCCCATAAATGTTTGTTTTGACTGATCCGTTTTCGTTTACTTCCACCAAACCTGAAATCAATGAAGTTTCAACAGTCTATTCAGGACTCCATCAACCGTCGGTCATCGTTAAGAAAACTTACGAAGAATAAAGGTGAGCCTGCATGCATGAGGTTGATGACATGAGGTTGATCACAACTGCACAACCTGATTTCAAGTGCGTTATGCACAGAAAATTTATGGTGACACACTGAAAATCATGCCAAAGGAAAAATGAAGCCGTCTTTTGCTGCATATTCATTTCAAGTAGTTCCTCATAAACAAGCAATTTGGCTGAATTCAGTCAAGTCACTTGTAAAAACCAAAGAAGTGCACATACAAGGATATCTGGAGAGTTGGTACGTGACCACATGCATTTGAATGAACTCGCACAAACAACAGAACCACGTGATCTGTAAAACTACAGCTGAAGGGTCCATCCAGATCATAGAAAGAAGATGCCTGTATGGTGGCGTGGCCGTCCATATGTGCATGATTTCATCTGTATCTGTTCAACGGCAACGTCTAACTGACGAGAATTAATCTGGACGAAACCCGCAATGGATTACTTCCATAGAAGGGAGGAGTTCCACTTGAAAGATGAGGCCGTCTTGTGCTGAATCGATTGTGCAGCCGGATAAATGATTGGTGAATGCCAGTTCATTTTGGAGTATAATGAAAACAGAAGAAAGGAACATCATTAACCAGCGACTGACAGTCAACTTCCTAACAGTGTTGGACGTCTGTATCCGACCACACAGAAACCACGTAGATGCATACACTTCGCGCGCTTGCTTAATGTCGAGGTAAAGATCGCAAACTTTGCAACCAGAACGTTATGCCCTCAAATCCTTCTACCTGGTGAATGCTAATCGGAAGAAAACGCGTGCTCGATCGTTTTTTCAGGATTGACAATCCAATCTCCGTTACTTATCGGAATTTGGGTATGTTCTTCAGTGAAGTCCGGCATTTGGTATGAAAGGATACCCAACAGGGATTTCTTCTTGTGAACAAGCTTGCTGCATACCGAATGATATGTTGCGAATGTATGGTTGTTTCGCCTTTATTGAAAATCACCAGCAGTGACCATCTCAGGAAACATTCAAACTCTCAAATTGTCTGTTGCAGCTTGGAGACGACTCTGTGCGGTCACCAGTAACCGATCAGTAGTGTATTTGACTCATAGATAGAATATAGCACGGCATATACTTCAACCACGGAATTCACATCATCTGGTCACGCAACGACTGGTTTTCGGATGGCTACCACTCAGAAATGGTTAACACAGATTGCGAATTGCTCATTACCTTGATTTTATTCTAAATTTTCGGTATTTCGTATATGATTTGACTTTCCTATCTTTTTTGCATGATTGGAATTTGAATTCGATATGAATAACATGAGAAGGTTGCTCAAATTTTCAGAGAGCACACTACATATTTCAGCCTGTTTGAGGCTCAAATTAAAGAAGAGACTGAATAATCATCTACAGTAATCGAGCTTTTCTTGAACGCATGGCAGATTGAGTGACTAAGTACACTTCTGAACCTTATTAACCTGTTGGGAGAACACAGGGTGTCCGTGGTGGTAACATCACCTAACGCATCACCTTATAATTGTATGTGCCTATCTTACTCATTTAGATATAACGGGACATGGTAAGCGCAGTACAAAAGGTATCTTTTTAATTTCTCACTAGCTACAGTTCCAAATGCCTGCAATTATGAACTGAAAGGATTCACTATAATGAAGAGAAAATAAAAGGGACAACAATGTGTCAATGGAAAATGGTTGACCAACACTTAGGGAGTACAGTGAGGCTGTATGTTAACAAATTGCAGCAACTATTAGTTTGGAAACTAAAGAATTTGGGGCAAAAGTACACATGAGCAAATGCAGTTTCCAACATATACCGAAATGTGTTTTTTCTACCAATCAGTTCCAACCTAATAGAAGGTTAACGACTACCCTTTCTCATGATTCCTTCATTTCCTAAAAAATTTCAGATTGGCGATATTACATAAGTGAGGCATCAGTATTGTCCAATGAGACCAATCGAGTGATTTCGTGGTCAAAATTACGAGTAACCAAGTAAGCATCAGGGTGGTACGTTCAGCAAATCATTGATGGTCACTTGTGTATATACTTTGCCACACACACTGAAGCAGATCCCTGAAAGGATTTCATTCTCGATAGCATGGAACCTTATCATTATCCGTCCGTGGGATAGAGTTATTATCCTATCAAGTCACACGTGTTTATTCACTCCCGCCGGGTCGATCGGCACTAAGCGAAACTGAGACGTCATGATACCCAATTGAGTGGGTATGGCACAAGAATTCGTTACCATTGAATGAGCTGTTCTGGATGAACGTAAGGTTGAGTTAAGTGAAGAAGATCATGAAATAGATCAAAAAATGTGATTCCTGTACACACAAGAGAATAAGGCAACCACCGATGCCTCTGGCTGGCTAACTGGTAGAATACAACTTTCTAAATGGCACGAACAAAAAATGTGTACAGTAATATTCAGTTATAATGCCTAATTGCTGAGATTACACTTAGTATCGAGTGTTGTCCTGACCTATATCATGGTTAGAATTGAAACACAGCTACATCATTTCTCCCGATAGGGATTTATCTTACGAAATCCGACATAGCACATAACAAGCGTGCATCTGATTTGATAAACCTTTGTTTTCAGCATCTACCATGTAAATTATTATGCAATCGCTCGCTCCTTACACAAAACATGGGATATCGAGAAACATTTCCGATATTGTCGTTATCAAACCAAACACTAGGTCTGGCATCGTAAGTGTGCAATCGCAGCTGTACGAAAGAAATTCAGGGTCAGTATCTTAAACCAACATGATGCTCCAAAATCTCACGCATACAGAGTATACTTCATTATCATTAATTGGAATAAATTCTGGAAGTTAGGATCAATAGGGATTATATCGCTCTGCAAAAAAATATACTGTTAAAACTTACAATGATGTTTATGTAAGCTTTCTAAAGACCAGAATCCGTGTGTTCTTCCATGCCCAAATGTACACATGTACACATTAGCTTATCTTGATGTAGCTTTTTAATTATAGAGCGCCACCGTATCCAGATACGGCATTACGGCAAATAAACATCGACATTTTAAAAATAAGGATATTTCGAAAAATTTACGTTGTCCCTGAATACTGTCACATTTTTATGAGCTGCCGTTCAGTGTTCCAAAAGACATCTAGTGAAATTAGGGAAGAAATATTCAAATG
This sequence comes from Opisthorchis viverrini, assembly GCF_000715545.1. Taxonomy (NCBI): domain Eukaryota; kingdom Metazoa; phylum Platyhelminthes; class Trematoda; order Opisthorchiida; family Opisthorchiidae; genus Opisthorchis; species Opisthorchis viverrini. The sequence goes on along the minus strand of NW_008751975.1, from coordinate 452,448 downwards.
ATTTCTTCATAATAAGCAGTATGAAAAAATGCATGCCAAAACGTCCAAAGAATTTGGGTGCGCTCAAAGTAGATTGACAAAATTCAGGTTAGAGAAAAGATAGGGAAAGCTAAGAACATCACTGACTTGCCCATACTCAATTTATCGAGCGTTTAGTTGAAGGAAACCCATAACCATCCAGTCAGTTATAATTTTCGAGACTTGACAACAAAACAGGCAGATTAATGAAGCTGCATCTGAAAGGCTTCTAATGTAAGACCGTCCTTTTTCATGGGCCTGTCTCTTACTTTGTTTCCGAGATAAATCAGCTGAGTAAAATTTGCGAATAAAAAGCCAATGGACGCCGGTCTGTTTGATCAACGAGGCTGCATGGGTGACAGTGAAGGAATGTATCACACACGTCACGTTTCCTGCGTGGGTTTTTGTGCCTATACCATCTTGACCTAAATGGTTCACTCAAAGTTATAGCGTTCGTCAAATGAATGCACACAAACCGCTCATTGTTAGAACGCAGATGCGAACGGTCTTGAATTTCTCACGTAAACATGAACATATGTCTGACTTTTTACTTTATTTTATTACATTGCTGAAGGCTGAAGGTGTGACCTTGACAAATAGACAGCCATCGGACTAAACAAAGCTCTTCAACCACGTGCTTTGGGAATTTCTTCTAAACCAAATACTTGCGCAATTTTTTCTTCATGTTGCCTAACTAAACTTCACCTATCTAACTAAACCGCAGAAGCATGGCAAACAAATGCAACGTAAGAAAATTTAAATCCGTCCACATTTCTAAACTCGAAAATAATATTCATCGTTCCCCCTGCACTGGATTTGATACGTTAGCAAAGTTGAGTCCACGAACCCGGAATATAGCAATTACGATTTAAAAGTTTACTTTTTGAGGGCTTTATGTTGTAGTTCTTGTTAATTTGTGAGCACTGGTTCACTACAATCTGTGCAACTATTCACGGTCAATTGAAGTTGTATAACTACTACACCTAATGCATATCGTTACATTTCAGCAGCAATCTGAACACTTCTGACACTTTTACTTTTTTAGTTTAGGGAGCTTCACCTTGTTTACCACAGTGTCTTCGCCATATGAATTTCACCGTTTAAGTCAGTCAGAGGGAACGATGGAAAAGCAAAAAGCAGAATGACTTAGGGTTGGTCACTGATGCATTAGCAGATGGATGTGGCATAGTGTTCCTCATTTCCCGTATTTTGGAAATTAGCTCAGAGACGGTCTCTAGGATAATCGTAAGATACGAGAAATCGCAGCCAACTTTCATGTCACTGCGAGTGATTCACAATCAATATACATATATATTATAGCTTTTTGCGAGTCTGTATATAGAATACAAAAATTCACTAAAAGCCGAATGAGACTGGCCGCCTACCAAGGTTTTTTTGCAGCAGCTTGCCTCCTCTTTTAGTCACGTGTCTAGTGTGCCGCCTCCTGGCTCCTTTGTTTCATCTGAATGTGGAGGGGATGTTTGGATCCATTCCAATGGTAGTATTTCTAAGCATATTCGTAATACCGAACTACAGTGAACTATCACGCAAAATGTTCTCAGGATTGCCCTTAAATGCAACAGTCTATCGTGCTGAAAAGATTCTAGGTAGACTATTGTAAGAAACATCCCGAAGCTTCACAGTCCTCATCATAAATATGAAAATGAACACTTAAACATTTATGTACAATATTCCATAGTACCCCGGTAGGTCTCCTCACAATGGGACGGTTTTTATCATCGCTTGGCGACAGGTCATTCAATCACTTATGTGGAGACCATTAAATTCAGGAAGAAACTTTTTTTATTGGCTCCGTAACCAAACATACTCACTTCAAAGTGCAATTCTCCGTCCATACCATAGTCTGAATCTGCGTTCCGTAGTGCAACCTATCGTAATTCTTTTCTCTATGTATGGCCAGGGTCATTTTGGGTGGTACTACATCCGGCTCGCAATCGTCATACTGATTCTTGCATCTTGGACGCATTTATTTGTCCATTTTTGGTAGGCCCTCTGACAAATGTTTCGCACAACTAAAATTTTGTGCGCGACGAAATCAGCATCAAGTCATTCCACCGAATTTAGTTGAACTTGATGCGACATTAGTGTACCCTTAGGAGTACAAATGGCCTAAATTCTGCAAGATATCTATGAGTTCGTGAGATATAGTTGGATGGATGCCACGAACCTATGAGCGTGAATATACATATCTTAGAGATGCCCTGGGTTATATAGTGTTTCGTTCGGAGTACCGACAAGTTATAGTAGACTAAATGTAGCTGAAGCCACCAAAATAAGCTTTAATCAACTCTGAAACCCTAGTTATCGGTTATCTCCGGAAGACTGAATAGACAGATGCTGATCTGTTTGCTTAGCTGCGTAATTTGGGGCGAAAATTTGACCAGCTCAGCGAACAGAGGTACTTAGTACTACTATTATGCCTATGATTACACATAACGACCAAATCTTGCCAGTCCGCAATGGTCCACAGAAGGGTGCACGTTTGTGCCATAGAGGAGATAAAAAGCCCCTGGCTTGTGTTTATTGAAAGATCCCCATAAGCGGGCTACCGCACACTTGGCTGACAGAATGTTTTCTTGAGGATAATCAGCAGAATAACTTAAGAGTACTGTACGCAGTGAGACGAAATTACTGGCTTCTAGGCTAGTAGAAAGGCGTTGACGTCAGCTTTTTTCTACTATGCCGATACACGCATTCGTCCGCTTTTTTGGGCAGGCTAAGTTTTGACTATCTCATGAGACTTCCCAGTAACCCTTAGAAATGTTGGGTTTAACGCCACTGTGACTCATCCCTCGCCTTGATATCATCCACAGATTCTCGGCAGGGAAGCGGATGTTTGTGGGCAGATCATTATTGGAGGTTCGGACAGTTAGGGGAAGAGTATACATCCATGCAGAACGCTGATGGGAGCATCTCTTTGTGATGACATACGCCCTTTGACTCTTTATGAAACTTGTCTTACAAACGGAAAATCCGAGTTCTGACGTTTATGACCACTGGAGGTTCCGTGTCCACTCATTTCAGTTAAATTTCTGAAAATTTTCTCACAGCAATACTGAAGTCAACGAACCTTACATCCACTGCTTTGGTTCTGAATCTCCGGTATGTGGCCATCAGCAGTTTAGTTAGGTAAGAGCAATCATAACAAAATCTATGTTGCAACCCAGTCCAGTACGGTCACTTTTGAAGCGGCGGATACTCCACAGCTTTGACTACCCTATTGAAACGCAAAAAGGTTTTTCAACGTTAAGACTTCAGTGCTCTTTGAACCAAGGTTACTGATAACTTGACTGTTGGGCGGACTGATGTGGTAACGTTTGAGTGCTAGTCACGTTGAATAAAGAGCGCTTACAGGAGAATAAAATTTAGTAATCCAAATTATTTTAGATAAAGAAGTCCCCATCAAGCAAGCTCGACAGGATTAATGAACAAAAAGTTTTGTCCGACGCCTACTACTCCCACGGCAATCCACAAAGCTGAGAAAAGGAACACTCCATCATCAGGGGCGGAACCAAACCGACAACCGGCTCCAATACAGTAGGAAATCACTGTGAAAACAAACAGGAACAAAAACAAACATACAGTGAATTAAAAGCAAAGTGAAACTGCGCACCATAGTAATAGGTGAGCATTTCTGGATGAATCAAACCTACTGATAGATTCCGATTCTGTCTCAAGGTTATCCTTGTGAGACAACTTGTAAATACCGCGGGGATACATCTTTCCATAGCATTTCGTGACATTGCTGTAAACCTACTACTGTTGTGGACTAACATTGAAAAGGAGAAATAGGAAAATAATTCTTATTGATAGGATACTTATCGGCGGAAATTCACTCTACTTAGCGTTGGAAAATGCAGGTGTCAGTGTGTTTCGTATTCGGAGCACGAGAACTCCGAAAATTAGGGACACAGTAACGTCAAAGCATGTCGAGATTTTATATTCTACCAGACGTATCTGAAGAGAAACTTCAAGTGCATCATAAATAAAGTGCAACTAGATGTAAAAATGCCAAGCATTCTCTAAATTCTAGATTCTGTGGTGCCTGTTGTCTTGTCTTTTGCGAGGCAAATTTTACCAGTAAGACGATCACTCATGATTTATCTTGTTGTACAAAGGCATACGAGAATAGAGCTCAGTCCAAACACAGTCATACAACATTGCTATTTTCTGGATCAGCTTGACTGCGGTGTTTAATGTACGTAAGCTGGACTGGGTGGCGTACCAAACTCCTTAATTATGTACCTATTAAATACCGATAGTAGTGTTGTGCTGGAGCTCCACCTGCCAATCAGATCTTTTTCCTGATTCCACTGCACATATATTTTGTCATATTGTATTTAGGGTGGCCAATTTTGGTTATTTCGCAGGACGAACCAAATCAATTTTAATTGACAACCTCTTCATCATTATTATGGTAAGAAAATTACAATGAATAATCTTATTTTGGGGGGTAATCTCTATGCTATGCATTCAGCCCACGAAACCGCTTCCCCTAGTTGTGGATCATTATTTGAATCATCCGGTTACGATCCTCCCCAGGCTTTAAGGAAGGTACTCAACCACTGGGCTCACTGATGCCGCATTATAGCTGTGTTGAAAAAAGCTGGGATTGCCCTACTGTGTTAATTAGAATTTAGCTAGTTACACCCCACCAAGGACATCCTTGCCACAAACAGTTGATGAATAACAGGGTTATAACGCTTCGGCTAACTTGGCTTAGTTCTATCCAGCATCAATGAAATCCATTCATTTTAAATATCAGAATCATAATAGCCGGGTAGAATTTTCCAGTAGAGCTGCTGCTGTCTACAGAGTTGCTCACAGAGAATGATTTTGATATATAGATATACGTTTTGAATCCTTCTTAGCTTAAACTTCCTGCTAAGTCCCTTCTATGTCAACCTAGTCTCATGCCCCAAAGATTCGATTATTGCGAGCTATCTTTAATCGATGGTTTCCTCATGTTGTGAATAGACTAGCATTATAAAGATGCCGTGAGACTTTCTAGACGTAGAAAAGCAAGCTTGAATCAGCAGGGACAATTTAACTCATGTTGCGTAATCAATCTGTCTTCAAGGTAGTAATGTGAAAGCAGTAGCTTAGTTTGTTCAGTCACGTGCCGCCTTTATAGGGGTAATGTATAGCGTCTTACGTAATACAGTTTCACTCGTCAACCAACTTACATATAAGAGCATTTACTGAATAAGACTTAATTGGAAGCTTTGCTCCCAATCACTGTACTCGAAATTCATTGGGAACTTTTATTATAGAGTCACTTAATTTGGAACGCCACACAGCGCCTATCTATCAGGCCGAAACGTAGCCTGGAAATGACCTCAGACAGCCCACTCCACGCACGTCCAAATCAGTTCTGCTAACTAGACAACGACCGGGAATTTCCATCACGCGAGCATCCTATCCATTCGACTCACGTAGCTTAATTAGTCAGTGTCGACTGGTCGGGCTGCAATGAAGATCACCCATGATGTTCCGAAAGTTGAGCGTCGCACTTCCGACCCTGGTTTTGTTAGTCATTCTGTCATTCAACCAACAGTGAACCATATGATGAAGCAAAGTTTTTAAAGAAGTCTAACAAACAGAAGACTGAAAATGCGGTGCCACTGACCTGGATGTAACTGATGAACATACGGGAACCAAATTCAGCAAGTCCAGTCATCATAAGAAAGACAAGACTCAAGTGTAACTCTGACGCTTTAGAAAACTACCTTCGAGTGACGAATACGGAGACGTACCCCAAGTTCCGGGCTAAACCAGCAAGAATATTTTGATAAATGGTGAACCAACAGCTGCACAAACAACAGTTCATTTTAATATGTTCCAACTCCAACTGTTTAGTGTTGAAGGTCGACGTCTTCTACACATATACTGCTATCTTCTTTAATGGTACTTTGTCCGTGGAGATTATTGCCTACTGTATCATTTTATTATTTAGAAAAACAAGTTTGGGCTGATGATCAGTATTTTTTACGACAAAAAACCGGCAACCTAATATAGTTGTTTCATGCTTTTATCTCTTTTTCGATTATTTATACCATTCAGTCAATATTCTTACCTCTGTTGCTTCCAATATTAGTGAACCTTGCGGTTTCCTGGGGCTCATTTAGTCATTACCGAATGCACTTTTTGCAGAAATGCAAAAAACACTCCCAGAGTTTGCTGCAATAGCTATCGGACACGACTACAAGAGTGTGCGTCTACACAGAATTCAGGTAGAATGAGATACGTTCTAATGTAAATGTACTTAAGAAACCTTATCCAATCAAGGAAGGATTTAAATAGTCACTTTTCAGTGGCCGCCTATCTTCGTTGTTTGTAAGAGCAGCAAATTGCTGCTAAATGCTCAGCGTCACTCGTCATCTCACCCAGGGTTAAAGTTTGGTCAGAAAGTTATGATCATGCCACAATTCCTTTCATCATCAATTAGTTAATTCTACTGCAGTTTGTTATTGCGCCACAGAGATCCACTTATTACGTGCAGGCATTTTGTATCGCATCTGAAAAGGTACGGGCAACTAGCCTCACACGCATTTGGTAGCAAAATTTAACAACACTGACTACGGTTTTCCTGGTAGTGCAATGAGATTCAGGAAAATATTTATTGGTTTCACCGTATATTTGAAGCCATTCTACGTTGAAAAACCGAAAACTTGCAAGGCTAGTATGTTGAATATTAATCGATAAGCGAAAAATAAACACACACTAAAGACTTACTGCAGACTCTAATTAGCAAATGAAACATCTCCATTTCTTAGAAGAGACCAAAGAATCTCAGTTTGAATTCACATATATCCGGTCGACTTAATCTATTACATGAATGCCGTTAGCTCCTGGGTCAAAAGAAAAATTATGTTTCTATTTCCTTGAATGTCTAGCTCCGTTTAATACCGCGAAATAGCGGCCGAATAACCATGCTCTAGGACCCACAGTAGGCTTCAAATAATCCCCTCTTTTTTCCCCTCTTCCAGAGGTCTATCGAAATTCTTTTCGAGATAAAATTGTTGTGGTCGTATGAAGCTAAGAAAAGGCTTTGATGATAAGTTATGTGATACAAACTTGCGGCGTGTTCGTAACATAGTCCTTTGCAAGATAAGTGAAACAAACTATCAGCCGGGATCTACGACGAGGGGTACGTGTTAAGTACACGAACATTCATACAATATTTCGGGTGCATAGTAGTTCAGAATATAGTGGTTTAACTCTATACCTGTAATTTTTGCTTGAATGTATGCACTGAATACTATACCATTGCCTGGTATGAATGGGGCTTTATCTGTGCATCTAGAGTTAACGGCATTTGACTTGAGTCGATCGTTCGTAATACTCTCTTTAGGCTTCGGTTGTTCAGGTGCATTTCCACAACAAGAAAACTGAATACTTACCAAGGATAAGACGCCAGACCACAAAACTGCGATTTTTTTGTTTGTGAATTCGGTGCAGACCATATGGGTCCTATTATTCGACAACTTTACCAAGGAATGACTGACTTGAGGCGAAACTCACAAAGCCGGATAAGCGGCACACACAGTGAGATCATTACTAACAAATACGAATCACTCCACTTTATTCAGGATGGATCTAGTTGGATCCTTCGACGTGATTTATGCTGCCACCGGAATCGCTTGCCACGAACGGGAATGCACGCTGGCAGATTTACCAGTTTTCTGCCAACAGAATATGTTACAGCTACTAAAACGGAATTTTGCAAAACAGGAATAAGATTATCTCTGGATACTACGTCACCAAAAAAGAGGATTCCTCTGGCTGGCTCTGGAATTCGTTCGCAATGTGGACTCCTAGGATTGAAAAAATAACTTTTCGGTGAATCTTGCTGCTCACCAGAGAAAAGCTTCAAACAAGGAGAATATTTCTTGATATTTCATCGCCCTTCAGATGAAATGCATGCTACAGTGGCCTGCCGCCTTATTGAGATTTGAAAATTCTTGCCTCAAGCGGAAAGGTAGATTTTCTTACATTTGGTTCTAGGACGACAGTGGGGATCGCACACCGATAATATCCAGAAGAACATCCGGGTTTCCATTCTGGTTAATGTCTGAATAAACCGCTTTTCACTCCCATTGGATGCTGAAATCTCATTAAAATCAATGAAACACAGGGGCAGTTTGATATAGTCCAAGTTCCAAGTACGTAAGTACAAAGTTTGGACAAAAGAGGATGCTTCGCAAGGGTGCTGAAAAACGAGGGTTATCGAATGTAGTGAGTATTATGGTCTTTGCACCGAGATAACAGTGTAAGTCCCTTCCACCAGAATCTTGGCCGTTTGAACATAGATGCTGTGCATGAGATCTAAGGATATTCATGCCTCTTTTACAGTTCTAGACAAGTGTCGCATTGATGCAGTGAGCTTTTGTGCTGTCATCACAGGCAAACCCATTCTGAAGCAAGCAAATTTGGATTGAACTTCATGGGGGACCAAAAGACTTTGTATTATCTGACGATATAATAACAGACCGATTCTTTGGCACAATGACTCTAAAACTATCTCAAGTTTTGTTCATACAATAACAAGGCGATTGAGTGTTTGTAATTCACACCCATTTAATAATTGCATAGTAAATGCACTTAGATAAGAAGCAAGTAACTGACTGCACACGAATGTATAGTAGGGCATTGGTTTGTATCCAATTTTATGGCTTTGCTCACCTTTGTGGCATAAGGTACAGAGAGCCAGCAGAAAGTCTGTCGTTACTCCTGCGTTTAAAAGTGGTATCAGCTTTTAGGTGGGATGTTATCTGTAGTTCCGAGCATCTGTTTCATCAGTAGTAAATAGCAGTGGTTTCTGGCATGATTTTGTCGGTTCCGTAAGGTTAAATATATTTTGTCAAATAGTTCAAGGCTGTCTGGTGCTAAAAACGCCTTTTGCAATTCGGAAATATGAGAAACTTTGGGACTTCTTGTCATTCCTTTGGATGAATGAGCCTAGTCCATCTCTGATGATACCGTCCGTGGAGAGAAAACCTCAATATTTCCATGCCGTACGTGACTAGAAGCTGATATTTAAGCTTTTCAAGTAATTTTTGCCATACCTTTGCCGTTGCAAAATTCAGGGTTGTTTCCTCTTATTTTTTGTTCTGTGAACCAAAGCACTAATTTTGGACATTCGCAACGTGGCAAACGGTGGCATGCTTCGTGGAATGACATTTGAGTTATGCTTGCGGAGGTAAAAATTTAACAAGTCACATTAAGCCTGATGGATCGTTTGAGTCTCTTGTTGCCTGTAAGAACAGTGAACTCCTATACGCTTACCCGACTGTTGATCTTTGAGCCGGCTGTCATTAAAAATTGCGCTGGTCCATTTCTTTTTTGTCGAATTTCGTCTGCTTGGTCCTGTCTTAAGACCGGCTTTTCCTCGTTAGGTTGTACTGAAAAGTTCCCTGGTTGTTTCCAAAAAGTTAGACTTAAAAAAACTGGGGCAGTAAAACGTTTTGCCCTGTTATAAAAACGCTGAAATTCGTAGACGAAGAAAGCTAATATAACGGCAAAGTAGACGTGCCACTCTTTTGGTAAAATGGCTCTACATTCAAATATCCAGAAGAGGTAACCTTGTACTTGAAGATTTTCTAGTCTTCGAGGCATTCCAGAGGAAAATGATTAATGCTTCAGAAAGAAAATTAGAGATTGGTCAACTTTGCTTCGACACTGGTGACCAGTAGAATAGAAACAGGGATCCATAAAATCGCACCTATTATATTGGTGCTAAGAAGAATTAGGTTATTGAAAATATCATTTGAACTAACAATTTATGAGAAATCTAGCTAAAAATGCCTTTTTTCTGGGATGGGTCTTTTGACTACTACCCTACCGATGCATAGAAAACCAAAAAAGAACTAATTGTGTGGTTCGCAATTCCTGTTATAAAAGTGGGGTGGACATAAGAGTAGGTAGTCACGTGCTCCTTTGAATTAGGCAGATGTCATCAGAAAACCGCGACCAAAGCTGAGGTAACGGCAAACTACTGCTTTTTCCCTGTTGTTAATAGCCACTTTTGTTTGACATTCTGTATTTTATTGTATGCTATCCACAACATTCAGCAGAAGGGGAGCCGCCTAAAAGTATGCTTCTGGAGATAGGTAAGTATTCCGCGCAAAGACTTGGATCACTCCAGTTTTAACTGCTTCGCTAGAATAGCCGAGCATTTTGACTGCCCCAGAAAATGGATAGTCACAAAAAAGCGTACTCCGTGTGTACGCATCAACTACCCTTTCGATGCTAGGGTTATGTTCGCAGTCTGGTCTCGTCACCTTACTGCGCTAGCACCTATGAGAAGAATTGGTGGAAGCAATACATAGCGAAGTAGAATATTCCTGCTAGTATTATACAGAGTGATTATTGTGCTTCTTCGTGCTCCATGAAGAAGGACTTACTGGGCTACGATATGCAGAAGCCAGCGCTGTCTCCGTTGACACACTAACCTTTTGAGCATTCTGCGTCACGGAAAAGGCTTTGTGACACTTTGATCCACACCATTCAGAGCGCCAGAGTTTGGCGAACCATTTTCTCTTTCATTTCCGTCATTGGGCTGAATTTATAATGTGGCCATAGTATGATCCAGTATTCATTCATGAGGTCACGAGTATGCGAGTGTTATCATTGAAAAACAGTTGAACTAACCGATCAAAGTCATAAATTGTGCGTAACCTCCGATATTTTCATCGCAGGTGACCTGCTTCTTCGAATAAATAGCGGATGCCTTTGGGTTTTTACCAAAGGCTTCGACGTTAAACCTTTACACCGTCCTAAGTTTTGGTGAAGTTGGGTAATCCATTGTGGAGTCTATATATTTACAGAAACAGTTTCATTTTACTGAATGTGAATCACTATCACCAACTGAAATATACAGTGTAGCGGAAGCTTTCAGCCAGGTTTCAGGGGTTGTAAAATACATGCTAAACCGGAATTCTGTTGAACACTGCAGGGTCTGCACATTTGTCTGAAATGTGACAGGGATCTAAAAGAGTTTCCAGGTTGGCTTTGGTTAGACTGTAGGATATTCGCCAAGAGTGTTTGAGAGTTTGAGTCTGGCTCTTTTTTAAACAACGTTTGAGACTACGGATTTTGATGGTTACAGTCTCGGCTATAGCAAACAAAAGCCGTTGTATGGTCTCAGGAATCTGAGCAGAAACGGAATAAGTACAAGAAAGCTGATTATTTTGTGATCTGCTAGCAAAGAAAATGTTTTATGTGATCATTACGCGTGTTTGTACATTATGTAGAGTATCAAATTTGTTGACCGTGTGAACGATATATGAGCAAAATAAAAACACGACTTACACCCACAGCAGCCCAGTGCAAACGTTGCGATAACAACAGCCTTCTTATCATCCAGTTTTCGGATCCATATTATGACATATAAAATGAACGCGATTAGATTAAACGATATTCCAAATGCTGTTGATGTAATCTGACAGATTTGTCGACTAGTAAACTCTCCCTTTGAAGCTGCAAAAGTATTGGAACAGAAATAGTTGCGTCAACTAACGAGGTCAAATAACTTGTTCGCTGACATACATGACAAGAACTTTCACACTTACACCGTAGAGCTTTCATTTCAGCATAAGATACGATTGCTAGTCCAATGGCTCCAAACATGGTGAAGAGCCAGGTAATTCTCAAAAATATCCCCTTTTGCAGAGCCATATAAAATGTGTGCACTCTTTTGGAAGTCAACGAGCTCAGTCCCGTCCATATATATAAATATCTGAACGTCAGGGAAACATCGTTTTCCTAAATAGCAAACTAGTCAAAAGTCTGCTGAAAATGCATAAGCTCTTGAGGGACACGCAAGTGTTGCATGTGTCAGTAGAACACCAGCTCGTATATGATTGGTGATATGTCTGTCCATCTTCATGAATTAAGAAAGCAAATGCGTGGGAATATTATTTTTAGCAATTGGCGTTTCTACCAAGATTTTGATGTGATTTATGGTGCATTCCATTTGACCACTTGTCCTGTTATTCCGTGTATGAAATAAGTTGTTTCTTTACATCGGCAAAAATAAAAAGAAGCCAGACTTGATTTTACAGTGCAATTAATTTTGCTTCCTCCGCCCATTTTGTGTGGTGAAAAGGACACGCGTTTAAATGCATAAGTGTTCGTTACGCATGGTGAAGAACTGGGAGCAAGTTATTTACTCCCTAATGCTCGTAGAGAATGATTTTTTCGGAGCGAAAATTTTCCACTGTTATGTTCCGTCGGACGCTGCGTCAGGAATGCTGTCCGTGTCCATTCAATCACCAGTTGACTAACTGCCAACGTTATTCACTGATGATCACGCGGATTTTTGCTAGACGCTTAATGACTGTTTTGAAATTTGGGCCATCAAAACCGCAGCTTTCCGTAACACTGCCTTTGCGTCAACACTTTTTTGTCATTCTAAGGCTTTTGTATCAAATGGTAATTCAATCTTTGCTTCCGAAGACATGTTAGTAGTTATTGGTGGTCGATACTACTTAAGAAATCTTTGGGTATACTTGTCCGGGACAGCATAACAGGGCTCAGTCAGCTAAGGGGGTGCACCTGTCTGATTCGCGACTGAAAAGAACTAATTTTAGACAAATCCCCGTACCCATGAAATCATACTTAAAAACAAAATGTGAAAGCGAATGTATCAGTTCGAAGCTGCACTTGATTCCTTTTTCCCATGATGTACCAAGCAAGATATTCTATCGAGGCAGACAAACAATTTGAATGCCACAGCATTGTGCTGATTCCATGGGGCATAAGTTCTAACCGAGGTGCACGAATGAAGCTGAGGCGAATATTATCAAACTTACTTTGTCAGCCTGATATAATGCTACAGAATCACTACACTGCAAAACCCATTACCAGGGGTAGGACTTAAATCATTTCCCAATGAATCCGGTCTCACCGGGTTGTGGTTAATCATGATCCTTTCAGTACGACTAGCACACTGAGGAAAGACGGATTGTGAAGGCAGTCATGAAGTTTAAAGATTGTGTCTAACATGTCTGCATCTTGATTCTAGGAGAATAATGTTTTAACTCTTCTTCTGGTCTATCTAGTTTGTAACTCGCAATAAACAGGCTGTACTTCCTTCCTTCCGGTCAAACCCTTCCCTTGTCCGTTGCTGGTTACTGCGTCTACCTCATAAACTCGACGTGTTTTTGTAATCCCTCATTACCTTTTAACCCTTGACTTGTCGAACCGATTTGGCCGACCATCTTTTACCCGCGCTTTTCAACCACTTTGCGTTACCTCGTGTTGTGCCCAGGCGTGCGTCGCAAACTAAGATCAATTAACCATCTTTTTTGGGCTTTCTTTGGACTTGCACTACTTTGTGCAACAGTTTAGACGGGAAACCCCATAATTTGAGGTTCGTGCTCCTTTTATTACGTATTTTATAAATATAGTAAAGCATATTTTGATAAATCTCATGAATCCACAATTTTTGGCTTGTGATTTTGCGCTTCACTCAAGTGGGTTTTCTCGAATACTTCGAATTATTCTACACAGGCTATTGACTAGTAAGATACTATACAATGAGCGATGACTTAATTCCTAGGATAGACTATTTTTCAAAGCTCTGGTAAAAATCCTATTGATGCAGCCAGTGAGCGTAAAACCTAGGTCGTTTCCACATAAACTCTTGCTAATAAAGCTTACCACACAGTGTGAGCTGCGCAAAATCTGTATTTCGCGCATGATCATCAGAAAAGCTTCAACAAGATGGATATTCCAGCGCATATTAGGATTATTATTAGCTGTTACATTGTCTGTACTATTAAATAGCTCACTGACAGATTTCTTTACATAGCAACCACACTTCACTGCCACAATGCAATCCGTGAACTGCCAATGTAAGCTTGTATTCACAAAAGTGTTTTCGTAACATTTTTCAATAAAGCATTGGCTTGTAGTAAAATGTGACTTAAATGTTTCTGAGTTGTACCAAGATCTTGAGTTGCTCACGTAATGCAACGTACGCGCACTTATGTTAACACCAGTTATAGGGTTGCTTGCCATATCACTTACTTTTCGCAGATGTGTTGGCATTCCCAGTTGTAATAAGTACGCCAAGACAATGGTTCATTGATACACGCCAAAATAGTAGTTGAGGCCATGGTATGGTCAACAGAAGAGTAAGACACAGTAATGGAAGTCGTTATTACGACCTCCGGACAATCGACGCACGCCGAGAGGAATACAATCAAGGCGGACGAGGTAGGAACAAATTGGACTCAAGAGAACAAGTGATTAAGGTTTTGGTGGATACGCATTAGAAGGCAATTAATGAACATAAGGCCAGTTCGCAAGTGAAAGGTTACGGTGCCTCAGTCGTATGCCGTTTATTATTACGATGATAGCGTAAGATTCGTTATAATTGGAAAGCGCTTTCCGTCAGTCGTGACAAGGTCTGACTCTCAACAGTCATTCGCTTCAATACCGCCTCTGGATGAATCATGTAATTAAGGCTCGGGCAACTGAGGATAGTGACATACGGACACTGGGTTTGCGCAGCACAGTATTTCAGCAATGAAACGGAACTGAACTGGTGCACAACCTTTGTAATCGCAAGTAGCCTCTGGGTGGATGCTTGATAAATAGGGGGTGGGACAAGAAGTCAGCCTCCATGCTGATTAGGAAGTTGATCGTGGAAGCTGTACAGGTCACTGCAATGGCTTGAATCTCAGTATGAACTGCTTTGCTGAGGTTAACAGTTTTTTCCTGAACGGTCTGTTTTTCATAGGACTATCGACAGTTCTTCAGTGTGGAATGAGTTGAAGGCCTCGGTGGTGTCTACAAGCAGTCCACAGAGTGGTTGATACAATTCCCAATATTTTTAGTAAAAATAAGGTCAATCAGGTTCCGACAACCTCAAACTTTAAGTTACTCCTCAGAAACATCGTCCTCCGGAAAGCCACGATCTCACCTTATATGAACAGGAGACTAATTTATTGGTATCTGTCCAACCTGCATGGTCTTTCTTTATCCTTTTATAGGGAACTCATCGCTGCATCATCGAAATTTTGCGGTACCTATTCCGTCTCTCAAATCGTGAGCTGCAGATGCAGTATGTTTTCTGAACCATGAGGTCTCCGAGTCTAAAGGGATCCGCAAACCGGCCTTCCACTCCCGCCCCTCTCCCATCTTGGTGTTTTATGGCTCGCAGAGGGTTCTGCTGATGTACGCAAGTCAGCCAAATAGTCTTCAATATATTTTGAGGCTATATCGTTCACAAGAACGGTTTTTGGCCTGTTGAATGCTCCTGGAAAGTACTGTTAAAAACAGCACGAATTTTTGCGCGCTTGTTAAGTTTCTCATTCATCATTTGATTACCTGTTATTAGCTAAACATTTTGAACTTTCGCCCCATAGGTTTCTTACGGTTCGGTAAAGAGTTGTTTGGAATAGCAGACGAGATAACGATGAACACAGTGTGGTCATTTCTGGAGAGAAGTTCACTATGGTTTTTATTTTTATTCGGAGTTTTGCAGTGGATGGTAGAAGATCGGTAGCTCGGTTCTTTGGTTTTCCGGTTGTGTGGATTTGATGAGTCGACAGTTAAGTTAAGTGTAACATTTTACCAGATGGAACACAAAAGGTTCATTAAATTAAGTACTCAGAATCAAAAGCCCCTATTCTAAATCCTACTGACTTGGCATTTACTAGGTTGAAGAAGCATGGAAGCAATGCTTGTTTACTCCCATGCAGACAATTTTGTATAAATTTCCAAAGCACGAATTAAGCCGAAAATTCACTTCGCTATGAGACCACGTTGGTTCCCAGCAGACACACCAACAGGGTCTATTATTATCTTAGAATTCTCGTACACGTAGAAAAATAGTGACATTTGCCTTATAGCAGCCATTGTAATCCGTTTTGGTGGTTGGTACAATGATGGTTCAACCTCCAGCCCGTGCTAAACAACGAGAGTCGCCTCCTAGTCAGGTAAATCTTTTAAGAACTTTAGCATATGACCCACACATTTACGGAACCAAAGCCCAGCTGATCGACATTTTGGTGTGCAAATAACCGTATATCTTCCCAACAAGAAGTTGGATTTCATGACAAGTGTCAGTCTTCGGTCTGGTTATAACTAGGGCTTAGATGTGACTGCCGTGTTGCATTGATCAGAACGATCAAACCGCATGGCCTCTCTTTATTTGCCCAGATCTGGTGAAGCTAATAGTTTTGAAATTCCGGAGGTTCTATGGATGCATTTTAAGGAACAACGACGAAACCAGGATTTTACGTTATGACTTAAGTAAATAAATTGTTGCGAAAAGCTCCCGAGACCACATTGACCGTATATCTACTACTCATCGTGCTATCCAAACACAAACGAAACTTTTCTGTCACCGATCATTATTTATTCTAATCATTGCCAGCATTAAAGCGTAACGATTTGGACTGATGGATTAAACCGAATATGTTTGTAGTTTTATCAGCTAGTTTCTTTTTTTGATGAAATCAACCTACAATTTATACTGAAACAGTTAAACTAAGGTGAAAAACGCTGATTTTTTACGCGATAGTACAAGGTTAGTTCTTGTATTCAAACAACTTGGGCTTCAGAACCTTACGGAAGTGGAACAATCTCATCTGCTTGGAAATTATTGAGTTTAAAAATTTCTCGGCAAAATGCTTTCAGGGTCGGAGTGAAAATGAGTTTGTTCGGCGTCATCCTGTTCATCAAAAGATTTTCCATTCCGATTATGTGTACGCCAGATTACTCAGTTGATTTCCGAATCTAGAGCTTGAATACTCTCCAAACGGATTACAAAAGGCTATCTAACGCTCTATATCCTTCAATTGCATCGTTTACTACATGTGATTTTGGGTTGATAGATTTGCTTTTTTTGAGCCTGCCTTCAGCCTTGTCAGACGATGATGCTGACCAATTCCGAAGGGGCTGAAGTATTTTTGTGTCTCGGCTAGTTATCATTGCCGACTACGAAATCTCTCCACGTTTCACAAAATCTACACATGTTTGGCCTGAGTTTACCTCTGTTACTAGTTGATAGTTCATGATAAACAAATTTCTTCCACGTTTTATAAAGTCTTTATTGGAAAACACAGATGGGTTTACTTGATTTGAACCCTATTTTGTCACTTCCTGGTGCAGGAGAAACCATTCTTTTTGAGACATGGTTATACTGGATCATTAGAGAGTTCTACAAAAAGTTGGAGATGAAGGCCAATGGCTTTTGATGCAAACCTTTCACGGAACTAAACGCCCTCTAAGTTTTCCAACATGACACTGACCACAAATACCGTGATTATTGCAAAGGTGCACAACAACCAAAAGAGTTTAACTTGTTTAAGTTTGATAAAATTAAGACACGCCTAACGAAACCATAAATCATCGCAACGATTTCAGCCTCTCTGAAGATTTTTCCAGTTATAGAAATATACTTTCAAGCGGTTCTACTCATTGTGTTTTTGACACTGAGTAGTAGAAAGTAATGCATGTACTGCAGGTAAAAAAACTGTTAACTAAGATAAACTGCGCTTCCTTACAGACTAACAATTAAGGGAAAATATTGGATTGCTCAGTATTCGTATTTATCGCCCGATTATTTATCTAACCATAACATGACAGAGAATTTCCAAAACAAGCTCTTATATCTAGATGGATGTGCAACACAGCAACCAAACTGCCGCATGAAGCAGCTACTCCATGAAGTTTCGATCGATTTTAATCTGTGTGCGCGTAATTTTTTGTGTTGCGATCAGCCGGAGTGGAAAACGCTGTCTGTCCTCTAGCAGCACTTAAAATGCAAGAGGTTGGATTTAAGTAGTGATATTGCTAAGTTAAACAACGGCTTTTCTCTCTTATCATCGACAACAAACCCGAATGGTGCTCTGCTGATGTGCAGACATATTTGGTCATAGCCTTATACTGAGAGGAAACCTGCGGATTACAAAACACCAGGCCACCGAATTCATTAAGTCTGGCTAAACGTAAGGAGAAAAGCACATGGGTCCCACCGTGGATGGTAAACATCACCAAAGGCGCCCAAACGTTTCTCAAACCCTTCACTTTCATCTTTTATTTCACGTTATTTATGCCTCAGGATTCCTGTAAATCCGAATTAGACGCGGAAGACAGCGTTTATCCACGTAACGCATGACCCAGACAACTTGGCTTGTATTGCTGGGCGCATTCTGTGAATGAAGTGTAGTCTGCTTCCTTAAAGAAGTTTTGCATGATTATGTCATTCCAAAGCACCTGGTCCCAGGCTATTATAGTTTCATCTCAAACAACGTCGGTTAAAGACGTGAGGAGGTCTCAGGTCCTGCTGCATCTTACAGCTGTACGACAATACACATTAGATTGTAGTCCAGAGCACACTTCCTGTTAGGTCTAGTACTACGCTCTTTCAACATCGAAAAGGTGAAAACTGACAAGCGCAATTCTAACCTTCGGGTCCGTGCATTGAATTAGCACGTTACGCTTCCATCAGAGATAGAATATCTCCCGAGACACATATAGTCAATACCATTGCTTGAATTCCCAGTACATGTTTGGAGCAGCCGTACTTTGTGGACGCGAATCACATTGTGAAAGACCAGAAGAACCTAGCCAACTCTCCTAATAATAATTCTATTTTTTCTTGTCTTTCTTTAAAAGTGGTAAGAATGTAACCTCCGGATTCCGGGTGAATAAGGCACTTTCTCCAACGGATCTGAACACATGGATTCTTGACACCCGGAGTACGCTCTATCAATTTAATGGCAATGAAATCGGTCAAAAATGAGGAGATTGGATTCCATTGTGGCACCACTTTTCCCGAAATGTATTTGGTGAATTTCTCATGCGGTTTTACGCGCCAGCAACGATGGGAATCAAACAGAATATAATATACAACCAAGACCCGATTTGTGAAGCATAATAGCTGAATGGCCTCAAAAAGGATGAAATGCAAATCATCCTCTTCGTATAAGTGAAACGGAAGGGAGAATAATTTACAGGAAGGGTAAGCCTTGGATGTGAAAAGTTGTTACACTAGCAACCAGTCTACTCGTTACCACATAAGGTGAATCCTTTCAGTGAATTCCTGGTTAAGCAGTCACTGGTTGACTGACCGTTTTATCTCAACTGCTGGCCGTGGGCTCGCAAGTTCGTCTCAACCTACCAACTTGCTAATGCGCTGTGGTGATCATTCCCAAACAGCTCAAGAGTTTTCCCAACATTTAAGCATCGGTTGATTTACGTTTCCGGACAAAATTTAGATGGTTGTGATTTTTTTCTGTTTTTTTTTCCACTGACCTAGGCAATTTAATGGCAAAGGTTTCATCATCTCTGCTCTGTTAGGGAGCGTAGTGGTGTGTGGCAATGGGTTGGTGGTTATGCACAACCGCGAGCTACCATCATTTTTCTTCAAAAATAACAGTGATTTGCGCCTATGGCAAAAGACAACAAAGCAACGATGTCATGTTGATGGCGATTGTTAATGATGACGATGTTGATAGATATAAGGGACTGGTGACTGAATGTGTTTGAATGTGTCTGAATGCGCTTAATTTGATTATCGTTGTGTTTAGCTTGGGCTAGACTTAGATCTGTGAACCAATCCAAAGTGTATTGTATTATTCCAGAAATTATGAGCGCAGAAAATCTAAACTGATCCTAATTTCGTCAGCAAATACGTCAAATATTAAATTGAGAATTCAAACAATAATGAAATAACGTAAAGGTAAAATTAGAAAGGTAGACCGCATGATGTTTCGTAAGCTGTTTAATATAGGAGACTCCCAGAAGTGGCTGCGGCCAGCTGAGTTCTATCTACATTACTATGTGTAGTGCTTTTAAAAAGAATACATTGTTGTCTTGTCCTACAGAGGCGCAGACATTTTTCAGAACCAGTGAATATTTGCTACGATCGGCTGTTTATTAAGCAATCATGACAGTCATGTATACTCGCTGTGAATATCACATGGCATGACACACAGTGGAATCAAATTCCATCCGTTCGGCGCAGTGAAATTCCGCAAGGTTTTACGGTTTCCATTTTTTGAATGATGAATTTGCAAGCAAGTGAGGCTAAGCAGTAAACCACCATATGAGGAAGTGGGCCAATGGAGTCTTATTTCTTGCGTTGTTACAGTGGCCTCGAAAGTTCTTGTTTAACCATCATGAGGCACCCGAGTTTCATACGAAACCCTTGTGGTAAACATATCCTGCATAGATAATGGTAACTTATCGGTACGTTGGTGTCAATGTGTTGTGGCTCACGTTATTCATTACTTCCCCAGCAGTCAAAACGGTATTTTACCCAGTAAAGTAGATTGAACTTTTCAACAGAACAACCAGATATTTTTAAGCTTTTGCTAAAGTGATGCTACAAAAAGAGGTCTCTTAGCTGTAGCCGTAAACCAGTTTAATTACATTGGTCATTGTTATCAGTTATCAACGCATTCAACAGCTCGCAGTCAAAAGATATTAGAGAATGCCTGGCTACACACGACTAATCGTAACTTGTGTGTGTATATTTCAGACGTTTCATCTGGGGCACTCAAATACATTACTATGACTGGTTTAACTTGGTTTTGTCCTAAACAAACACTTGTCTAGTTTGTTTAATAGGATAGTTGCATGTTCCTTGTGTTTTGAACAACATTGCGAGACAGACGTTTTATCGCCCCAAGTTTTAACGCAAATCACGCGTCTATCCTCCTACCAAACTCCAAGGTACGTGTTCCGTAACACGCAATAAATCGAAGGTACCTTGGTTTCTAACATGTTGCAACAGATATTATTTCGCAGAAATTTCTGTGACGTAAGGTTGAAGGGTGTGTTGCTTCTGAAACGCCGATGGGCTAACGTACTAAGCAGAGTGCAAGCACTTACTGATTTTATCAACCTACGCATAATTCTTTTCACTTCTCTGATGAATAATTAGGCAACGGTGAGTAATATATTAACATGTGAATTGAACAGCCTAATGATTTTACCTATAGCTGTATACACGTCACTTACACTAATCAGATCCGCCGCTACGGTACGTCTTCCGGAGTGCTCAAATTGTGCTCCCGCTATGATATTCATGCAATCTTCGGTAAGCCGATAGACGTGCTTAGGTTGACACTCGCTTTTTGCCGAGTGAGCAAGGTAGTGAATCCGTACAACTCCCTAAATTACTTTATTTTCAACCGGTTGAGTTTTCGCAGTCAAATACCGGGAACTCATTCCTATACGCATTCAGCTAGTCAGATCACTGACAGTTATTTTCTTAGGCCATCGGAAACACTCCTAAGGTAAGCTTACGGGTTCTTAGAACATCCTGGCCCGAGAACAATCACAATCACTCATAATAGGTAAAATAAACAATGTAGTAAGACCGGGCGCCAACTATCTCAGATCCACTCCCGACTTGAATTTGGTTATGCAGTGTTTAACTACAAACAAATGCTCATCATTATGTTCAGAGAACTTGAAAGGCGTTGGTGGAGAGATGCCGGCAGTTGGTTAAAATTTCTCACCAAGTCAAAGGAGTCTGTGAAACATATTTTCGTCCTGGACCACTGCTAAAAGATGTTAAACATGCGACAACATTCAAAAGACAGCGAAATATTCAGGGGTTGGTGTCACTACCTTTCACACAGATGAATAAAAATTAACAGATAAATAAAGTATCTTGACTTCACCGTATCCCACAATCCAGAGTGTTTGAAGGCGTAACATAAGTATGAATGACTGCCTGAACTCAAAGAAATGAACCACAGTCATCAGGTGAAATGAATTAGAGAAAGCTTGCGAATATACACTCGATGGATTTTCAGCAACCTTATGAGTAGTACATTACAAATATATAGATGAAGTTTGTTGACAAGATGAAGGCTTACAATAGCCTAATAGTTGCAATTTAAATATACATTTGAAGAAGATGCGGGGAAATTAGGCAATTTTCAATTGGTATTTCGTTCTGTAATCAAAGCCGGCCAACGCTGGAAAGCTGAAAATTAATGCAGAGCTGTTTAAAACTTGTAGGGAGTGATTGGTTTTGCGCGTCCAACACAAATTAAGCCTTTTTTTGCACCTACAAGATATTGCAGTAAACAACCGTTCCACCAAATATGACTGATCAGCTTTGCGACTGGCTTGCACTTACTCGCACTGAAGCGCCACTCATCCTTTAATTACGGGATCTAAATCATTTAGTCACAGATTTTGAGGGATCTTTCTAATGGAGGCTTATCGCATGGATGTTTCAGTCACGTGAACGTATTTTCCTTTGAGCTACTTATAGATTTGACAATAGTGCGAGGATATCTGGCAACTTTTATTTGAGATCCCGTCCTGTAATTAGTGGCTGAGCAACACAAATAGCACACAGACGAGAACATTTCACACCAAAAGTGAACCTTACATTTGAGAAGTTGTCACCCGATGGAAGTGAGAAACATGATCACGTGAGGTTTCTTCCATTATCCAAGGATAAATATTGCTGAACTCTGTCTATGAGCTACAATGCAGATCTGAACCTCCTGGCCAACTATTTCGCCCTGCGGATTGATTCATTGCCTAATTCCGATGTGCCTCAAAAAGGCCGAGGAAGTCCTTCGTTGGAGAAGCGGCTTCGCAGACAGGCACAGACCTTGAGTGAAAACCACAGATGTTTTATTGCAATCTGCAGTAAGGTGAATGGTGTTACTCTTGGACACATCAACAGAAAACTAAAACTCATAACTGCCGTTATTGATAGTGTACTGCGTTTGAATATATATGACAGCCTTTCAATGGGACTTCATTAGGCTTCGGTTCTATCTGGCAGTAGCAGTCAAATCTATCTCGGTATTTTGGATAAAGCATTTGATGTAACAGTTATCAAGTAAGGTCGGTTTCTAGACTCTTTTGCTGTCTCCGTTTTATTAACGGTTTACCACAAGTATAACTCTGTTGTAGTTTCGTACTGTGAAAAAGCTTTGTATTTGGGAACAGATTTTGTGCCACCTTAACGAATATATTTATTCCGGGCTAATAATTCTATACGTTCACTGGAGCATACTAGTTCATCAAAATGAAAACCGCAACAAGTCAAGCCAGCTTTAATCCAGCTTAAGTGAATGTAACCATAAGCAAAAATGTCAGTTTTCAATAGTCGTTTTTCGCATCAGTCGATTCGACCTACTGCGACGTTTAAGGTACTGTGATTAATTGACCACTTGTGCCTCTTCTTATATTGACACCGAATTGTTTTGTCCTCATCGAACACAAAAGTACCGTTTCTATCTTCTGAAGCCTCTCATGAGCACCACATTTTTTGCAGCTTGCTTGAGTGTTCGCTCGCAGTTTTGTGGTGAAGCCATTTAAAATCAGCTTGCAAACAGTGTTGTGTATTCTTCTTGGTTTTGTTTTATAGAAATAGCACTTTTTTCGCTTACCCGTTAGTTTCACAGTTGGCAATAATAATAATAAAATCACATTCGTCTCCAGTGAACTTCCCAAGCACATTGAAGGTTTTCGTTACAACCGATTTAATGAATCTGTGAGTGACTTGATGGAATAAGTAGGGCTTATCAGATCCCACAAACACGAGGGCCCGTAGAGATTTAATTCGAACATGAGTGCCTAGAAGAAACACCCTTGTATAAGTCCTCTTGGATACTACCTGACTACACTTCGACACATTTTAACTTAATATGGTACACAAATCAAGGGAACTAAAACGAAACGTGCTCATTCAGGGGCTTATCCATGTTTTCTCCGTCGTCTTTTTACACTTTAAAAACCTCTGTTCTAGCTGCGGGGATGACTGCCGGCGAAAAATCGTAAGTGCTCGTCATGATGTCTAGATTAATGGAGAGCTTATAGGTATTAGTTATTATGTGGTGGATAGTGTATAAATACTGTCTTCTCTATATATTTTGAACCAGATGCCACCGTGTCCAAAAATTACTTGTATGGTTTGGCTAACTGTAATTCAATGGAATCAACCTACAATTAGGGAAACCAAACTACAAGGCAAATTTCTGGAAGTGTTACTGTCGTGAAGATTATAAACGTATGGTGGAATGACTACGCAAGAAAATATTGCTAGCCTTTGGAAAAACATTTTCTATGGAGTCACCAAGCCTGAAATCTACCCGCTTTACTCCTCATAAGAGGGCGTTCAAATCGTAAAAATGCATACTTTATCTTATTTCTATTCTGCCATTTGCCTTACAATGAGATGATAAGGACTATGATCAGCTTTCCTTACTCCAGACTATCAATGCCAGATTAAACTGAACTACCACGTATCGAATTTGGTGCAAAAGCTGGTCAATTTTGCAGGTATTTTCAATGCAGCTTTTGTGTATTTCGCATGTCTTCAGTAGTGCAACTCGTTTTACATTAGTCGATTCGTTTGCCGGGTACCTGAGTATAAGAACACTCAGACTAGCGATGAGGAAAACGCCAGTGGGCTTTTACCCAAAATCGGACGTCCCAGGACGCGATTCTGATTCATGACTGATGTAAGTCACGAGAAATCTGTGTAGATACGTTCGGCAAGAAGGCAGCGAGATATGACTGGATTTGTGCCGAATATTTCATCACTGAGGACCTCCGAGTAAGGTTATTTACATGAAAATTGGATTGAATCCGCTAGTAACTTTTAAAAAGCTAGTTTCCAACTGGGTATTCAGCTTCAATAATTGCCGTTTAAATTTTGCTACCTCTTGGAAAGTATTCGCGTAATTCAGTTACCTCATCTACAAAAATATATCTATTAAGTGTCGCATCATTTGTGCAAAAGTGAATCCAAATGTACCCCTCCGGATCCGTGGTTCTACTTCTGATTTAAGTTTAACGTTTCGCGCTTTTTTGTGCGCAGTTACTTCTCCAGTGAAAGTAACTTTTTAAAGAAAACCGCGCCATTTTGCTGTTTTTTCATAGATAAATTTTGCTACCGCCAATCAATGTTAGGTCACTGGACTCAGTCGTGAAAGCTGGTGATCTATTATATTTCCCCGTAAGTGACTTTTATTTTCCCTTAAAGTAAATTTCATTCAAAAATTCACTTGATTTTCGGTGCATCAGGTTTAATTTCTGACACAAGTTACACGAATATTGTTTAGAATTCTTTAGTTCAAAAAGAGAATCCAAAACGCTTTTTATCTTCAGAATAACCACACCAGACCCAAGAAAACAATCGCTTCAAAGATGCATGAATATATCTCAAACGGTTTGAACAGAAGGTTCGAAAGCGCTTTACATGAATCCGTTGATCATGACGTAATAAGTTTTTCAAGAAAAGCCAATTTGGTTCCTTACAGCCAATAGCACCAACTCGATGGCGCGACTAAAATTGCTGCTAGATTTTCGCCTTCATCTGTTATACGCTTTTCAACAGTGGAGTGATTCAGTTTCATAGATGCTTATGTTTGGAAACTCCATACATATAAACACCGATGGTCTTCCACTCTTCGGTTTCATATTAGACTACATGCTTAAATGTTTCAAGAATCGGTGGCTTCAGAAAGAAGAACTGCTAGGGCGAGAAGCTGCTGCCTAACCGGCGAAAATGGCAAGTGATAACAAGTGGTGATTTTGTCTTACAGATACTGACGTAGCCAAACTAGCACAAAATAAATTGACGAAAAACAACAAGAAAATTACGACGAACTTTATGGTAGATTGGGATTATTCGAGTGGGTTATTGAATATAAAGGTAATCGATATTGCAACTGCTGCGATTGATACCCACAAAGCCGATAATAGCCATGATGGATAGCCGGGTGTTCCCTGAAACAAGCAGCCACAGGCGATGATGTAGCTGATTACTGTAAGAAGAAACAATATGGAAACAGTAGGTAAGGTAATCTATCAGAATGGTTCGTTATGCGGCGAAAGTGTGAATTTATACTTCAAATTGACTAATATCCACTGAAGCGAAATGAAGCAAATTACTCCATTTAAGAAGCTATTAACAAAATGCCGATAAAGTTCTCACAGTTTGTACCGTTAGAGTATAGACTGCAGTATTCCAATGGTTTACTTCATCACCAGGCGCTTCTACTTTGCCTTTTTCTTCGCCATACTTGAACCCAAAAGCGCGTGATCACTATAACTGTTTTATCCACACTTCTTACTGAGAGCCTCATATACCTGGTTGCATTAGGGCTGTCTGTTGCATGTTGTCAAACTTCCTGTAATTCCCCTGATGAATGTAGAAATACATCCTGCTCAAGGGAACATAATATAATATCGGACTCCTTACACAGACCGAGTTAACTTAACTCGATATACTGCGTGTGTAAAGTGTGTGTTGGGTCAGCTGACAGTATTAAAAGATAATGATTTGCCAAAGACGCCAGCCTTTGACTGAAATATGTTCGAGATTTTTCGCATGCACACTGAATGAAAAGCCGTTTGAAACATGCAATGTCGAAAGCACAGTTCGTAATTCAAATTCAAAAGAGATAACCTCCAACGTTTGATATGGTCGGATTTCAGGTAGCTCAGCTAAGGATGAATTCCATTCTGATCGTGAAACATTAGTCAAGTACGGGAAGATCGGTGGGTGAATTTTGGCCGAATTTGGGCTATGTAAGGACCTACTGGTGTGTAGAGCTGATAACAATCTAAAACAGGAAAACCGGGAAAAATAAAAATGCCTTCCCATAAATTTTCATATTAGACAACTAGCCGATTGAGCTGCGGTTGAATTACCTTGACAGGTCTACTTTTGCTCCTACTAAGGCTTGCACACCGATTCTCGTGTTGCTCGTTTATCGAAATGCACACTAAAATTTTTCGGATAAGCATTGTGCTATAATGCTCCATCATTACAATTTTGGCCGTTCTTTTATGACGCTAGCGTATAGTCCTAAAGCCTCACTTCTCAAATTGTTAGTTGCACTCACGTCCAACTGCCGCGACAACAAGAGTCACGATGAAGATAATCCGCGCTGCATCCGTTTTGAGAAACATGATAACTAGGAATAAAATCGCCGCACCTAGCAGCAATATAACGCCAATAACTGTGAAGGCGTCAGAGCACCGAATTCTGCTGACTGAACTCTCTGAATAACAAGAAGAGAAAAAAGTGTAATTAGATCCTTAAACGGTATATTAAAACAAGCTAACCGAGTGATCTTTGTCGTAGTATACGTGAAATGGCGATTTTCAACGTCATCATAAATGTGATTCATCCCTTATTCTGCTTTTAAGGTTGTCGTCTACACATTACTGGCAACGGAACATTAGTTTCACTTTCATTTTAATCCCAGTCTATAAGCACCTCAAGATGCACCCTAAACTAGAAATATCTGAATCCGTATAACCGTTCCAACAGAAAAATAACCCGATAACCGTATTGGCATGTGTAATCAGCATGTACCATTATACGTGCAGAGGAATAAGATTTTGCAGTTGATTAATACAACATGCATAGCGAAGCTCACGTGAAACCTCCTCGTACCAAAGAAAAGTTACTAACTAATCAATTAAGTGCACAGATAGGGTTGAATAATGTTTTTAGAATAATTTAAATTACTTCTGAAATATAGCTGCATTAAAAATAGTGTAAAGTTTGGTGGTCAACACAAGACGATATTGATTTCTATTCCATTTTTGACCAAACTAAAATGAGAAAGATTAAGTTGCCTACTCTACAGGCAATATATAGCTTTTGTTATCTCAGGAGAATGATCTGTCAAGCATGACTTACGGATTACATCAAGTCCACTTTTACACTTTTGAATATGAGCGATAATGAAGGAACTATGCACCCTGGTGTAGCTGATGTAAGGTTATTTGATACTAAACTTAGGAAAATGGTTTAACTTACTTCCGAAATTGTCATTAAGTCCAAGAGCCACTATGCCCAAAACTGCGGCGACCACCAGCGCGATTACGTAGGCGATTTTCAAAGACATTTGTTCACCCATCTTGGTGAAATGTCCTAGCGAATAAAAAGAACCAGAAAACCAGATTACAAAGCAGAAATTCTTCACACAGGGCCGTCTTCTGAAATTTTATACCATTCAGTTTCGTTAGCAGTCTGCTATTAGGTGTCTTCTGACCTACACACACAATCAGGATTAGTCACCCTAGCATGTAACACCAGTCGACACACCTCTCATGAGCGCTTGCGTGCAAGCGGAATTGGCGGATAAACGTGCACAGCTCAGCATACCAGACGTTTGTCTCGTTTCACTTTGAGTATTTAATGTAACAAGCAGTTCATAAATGGTGGACTAAACATCGCACGTTTCGCTGACATTTTTGCCACTCTGAATCAGAACCATTTAGAAGGACGTAGATTGGGTATATATCAATGTTTGAATCCATACACCAGACCTATTATACGCATACATGTACAATTATGCATGTATACACATAAAGGAGAAAACAGTCGTTTATCACGCTGAATGAGTACCAACTAATAATAGCCAAAATTAACACGTGTGATAATGCCACTTGATTAGGCGGTCGCTTGAGTATCAGTGCATATATGAGTGGCTGTTGAACACGGCTCGTATTCTTACGCTGCGATGACGGTTCTAACCGTCTTCGACAGTTTTCTCCAAGATATGGTGGTGCGTGGTGCATATCGCTGATTAAAGTTAATATTTTAAGGTGATTTTGCGGGTGTTTAGCTTTCAAATTGTTGAATTCGCACCCATGAATTCTGGCGGCTCTGATTTTACATATTTGTTTTCTGGTATCCACTAGTCCAGCCTGGTTCACCATTCTGGTGCTATAGATTGTTATACATGTAAGAAGAAAATTTAGTTTTCGCAGACATTTTTCGACTGCGAGGATCAGTAGTTCAACTAGTCAAATGCGCAGATCAGAATGAAGCAGACCACTACTCCTAGATGCAGTTGAAGAAACTGTTTTGTTGATTCAAGCCAGAGTGTGTTATGATTTGTAAGACATGGTAACTAACGAGATTAGCACTACATTTAGAAACAGGCAGCGAAAACAGCTAGACAAAAAAGGTATAACAAACAACATTTGATAAATTTGTGGAAAATATTGAAATCAAAGCCGGATGTGAAGCAAAACAGCGATTAACCAAATGTATAAGTTTTTATGCTGTTGGTGTTGTGTTTGGAATATTGGTAAACAGTGATGCTCTACGGTTCTTTCGTGCACATAAATCCAGTTTATAGCATACCTAGTAACCAAGTACCAAGTTTCTTTCGGGGGCTATTTACTTGGTGATCAGACAGGCGTCCGAGTGTTTATACAGTCGATTGTCTGGTATGGCTTGCTTTACTAGGGTATACAAACGGATACATACACACTGATGCAATCCTACAGTGGAGGTTGCAACTCATCGGTTATCTGATTAAATGTCGACTTCACAGTCAACAGCGAGATTCAAGACATAAGGGGGGCCCACTATTAAAATCTCCCATTTATTGTCTATCTAGATATAAAGCCTCATGTTCAGTTTATTGCCTGTTTTTTAATGTAGGCAATGCGCTAAATTCAATGGTACTATGTACTTTAGCTGCACTACAGGCACAAACTAACAAACTGAGCTCCGCGTTCATAAACGATATGCACGAATACTGTGACCCACTTTGGCAAATTTTAGGATCCTGTGACTTTCATTCTCCATGTCACTTCCGGTTGGTCCTTAGTTGAATAGTGAACTGTAATCCAAAGATAATGAAAAATGTATTTTAGTTTCGGTTGACTACTTTTACTCCGAAAAAGAGTCCTGTAATTTTGCCTCCGTTTTAGACAAATATCTGCAAGCATCTAGTCCATCTGTTGATGAGTTGCAATAAGATTAGCTTACGTTTTTATTTGATATAATGCCATGGTCCGTCATTTACACGGTTTACGTCCCCCAATAAACCCCACTGACGAGTGCAGACAAGAAATGGCAATTGCACAAAGCCTAATAGAGGTTTTTCATCTTAGCTCGCCTTCGATTTTCCTAAACAACTTCACTGCATGTAGTTTCGCTTGGGAATCTCTCAGCATTTCTATCGACTACGTTCTTTCTGATCCTCTTCTGCCTGAGTTTGACGGCGACATATTTGACAGTATATGACGGTGTCTGACTATTTCACCAGTAGTATTATTCAGAAGCAAATATGTCAGAGTGGCCCTAACATTAAAGAACGCCCTAGAAGACCTTTATGTGTTCAAGAAAGTCAAGCAATTTTTTTGTAGTCAGTTCGGTCGGCATGACGAAACTGCTTGATTTATACGCAGATCTGGTGACGGTATTGTAGCACGCCTCAGACATTTTCGGATACGTAAAGATATGTTTGTTCCCATATCTCTTCCAGGAATGTTCCTACTATCAGGCTGGAAGGCGTGTAGAAGGTGGTCAAACAAAGTCATTGTTTTGTCACTTCATTACAACGTGAGGTTTAACCTTCAGGAGATGTTTATCGACGTTTCAGTGCGTGACTGTAGGTGGAAGTATAACGGGCATGGTAAGTGCAGATTAATCGATGACAGATTTCAAACTTTTACCTTTCTGATTTCCTCCTTATCATAAAATAATTGCAATGAATGCTTGTAAAAATTTATCGGGTTATTTATGATGGCTTATTTTTTAACTTTGGCCAGCGGTTTCTGGATATTTGCAATGAACTCTGGTCTGATTAGTTGCATGGCCGGCAGAAAAACAGAAAAATAACTGATTACCGATAACTCTTGTCGCACATGACACACTTAGTAACGTTTTGTTCAGTTCGGCGTTCGTAGCTGACCTAAATACAACTTCAGAAGAAATATACAGCGCGCCAAATCAGTTAGAATGTCTGTGAAACGGCAACACCCCGTTTTGATAATTATACGGAGTATACTTTTTTCGTCCATTCTTAAAGGAATGCGATAAACGATTGCTTTAGACGAAGTCTCGCCTCGGAGAATTTAATGAGGTACAATTTTATGGCGGGTCGCAGAAAATTGTCAAGGTCAGTTTTTTTCTGGATCATATCACGAATTTGACGTTAACCGTCATCAGCCTTGTAAATGATAACAAACTTGGGCGAATTTGGCCATTTTCAATAGAAAACTGCTCTTACGGAGAAAATAATAGTGAAACAACTGTTCAAGTCAACCATCCTAAATACATTAAACCACGAATGTCATTTCGTTGACGCGAAACCAACCACTTTTAGTTCTGAACAGTCGGTCACCGAGACTTTTGACTCTTACTTTGCTCACAACTGTCATCGCCTCATTACTGGCATGATATCGCAGTAAACCAAGTGCAAAGTTCAAGTCTCAGTCCTGACCAAGTGGCTACTTAGTATGGTCCGTTTAGTATGGTCGTAGTGCTATTATTTGACCAATCATTTTCATGTTCAGGACACAGTGGAAGAATCCACGTCACACTGTGTATTTTTCAGGAGCTGGAAATCGGTGGTAAACTTGCTTTTATGGAGAGCGATTTCACGCTAGTGAAGCCCGAAACAGGAAGGACATTGAGGCATGTGTAGGTCTCGGTTTTTCCTTCCACCTAAATGTTTACTTGTGGTGCCAACTTACGTGAGTGTCAGATCACTTAAAGGATGTAAAACACTTGCAAATTGTGCTCAGGAATCAAGTGAGTAGGCGGATGTATGAGGCATGTATTACGAGCAAAACAAAAGTCTTAAAGGATCAGGGGAATCGTCACCAGTGGGGACGTGTTTATTGTAAGCAGATCAAAGGCATGTACGAACGACAAAACGGAGCAAGGTTCAATTCCGTAAATGGATCAAACCATCGTATCTAATCGAAAATTGCGCAGATTCTAAGGGCCCACAGACGGCAAAGTCTTAAAAAGTGGGTCAGTCGGTCAATACTCTCAGAACACTTACCGAATCATCAAAGCTTTGGAGGGATAAATTTAATCCACAGGGAACGAATACCTTCATCGGCTCAGGTGTAATGATTAAAGAGCGTCCTAATTTTCCAATCCCGTAAAGACCAAGCTGTCTCCGACTGCCCTTGATGAAGGCATGCATCCGAACAAAGATGGTTATATAATTTTGACCCGGACTACGAGGAGTTATGTAACAGGTGAGAATCAGGATGCGAGCAGTGAACTAACAGTTAGACATGTGTCGTGCTTAACCTTCATCAGAATTCGATTCAGAATTCAGCCACTTGATATTTTTTGGTAGATTTTAGATTCTTGTCCAAATTTTCCGCTCCCGAGTAACTGCATTTTACTGCACTCGTGAAAAAGCATGAAAATGAATACAGATACAGCGAGACTGCGCGAACAAAAACGTGCGAATTAGTGGTCTTGTTATGGCATCTGGCGTCCACTCCTAGAAAAACATACTCGCGTTTGTCACTTGTAATCTTGAACTTGCCCATTCCATTTAAAGTTTAGTTCCACTACATGTGAATGGACCAAAAACAATCGATAACAAAAAGTGATCAAAGTATTAGTTTGACAGTGAATTCAACCCTGGATGTTTCTGGTATCGCGTATTGTATAAAGATGATGCGATGTCGAACCTCTGACAATACATATAGCTCCACTCCGGCGAAAATATGCGATCACATATCTCAATAGGTCCAGAAAACTGGCGTTTCTGCAGGTGTTGGAAACATTTGGAGGGTTTTACGTTATTCGTTCACACTGCACACAGGGACGCAAAACCGTAGGAACTTGCTCGAGGAAAATACATTGTGGCGTATAACGAGTACCAGATATTGAACTGAAGGTGGTCAGTGGTGGTCGTTCACTTAAGAACGATGATGTGGGCATCTCGGAGGACGCTTCCTCGCATTCCTCTGTTCGCCAGTGGAGTTTATGCTATTCATCAAAATAGGCGTATGTAAATATTGTCAAACGAATCTTCAGGTTGTCAAATTTGGTGAAAAAACCCCCTGCATTTTCTCATGGAGCATTATGAACATATCGTCGGATTGGAACTGTCCATTTGTCTACTGCAATATGAAGACTGAAATAATCTTAATCTGTTGTGTCACACGAAAATTAGAGAAAAACTCCTTATAATACATTTCATCCAGCAGAGGGCAACTTGACCACCTTATTTGGGTAATTGTGCTTACATTCTTCGGGATATATTGGCTGGAATTCACTTGCTTAGAGCTCGTTAGCGCCATCAAGGCCAACAAAAAACGGGTAAACATAGAGCAGCTAGCACCCGTGTGATGCAATACTGCCTGCGGACAGAATCACATTTTGTCAAGATAGAAGATTGGACACAGCGAGGCGTTTCTCCGAGGCAACCAACAACCTCGTAATCATAGAGCCGAAAATCTACACCTTCGTTTAAAAACCAGCTAATTGAGCGCTGAAGGATCCTTGGTAGCCTCAAGACTGATTGACTGAATGAAAGACTGATTGAAAGACATGAAAAACAGTAAACAGCTGGAAATAATGGAAGCACTAGAAAGGGTCAAAGGTTATCTCAGGTTATCCGCGACATAGGATCCAAACAAAGGCGTCAGTATAATGGCAGTGGAAAAACACTTGATCCGAACGAAGGTTTCTCGCTGTTTACGATGGTTAAATCATATAGAAAAAGAAACGAGCTCGCCTACAATCCCTTGAAAAGAGCTCAGACACTACTCCCAATACTCAGTGGGCATATGGAGAAAGGATTTTTCAACGCGATGCGTCTCCTAGGCTTACCCGCAACAGTAACAAAATCTTGCCAAATATGGAAATCAAATCGTCACCCACTTTCTAGCCCTAAAAGAATCATTCGACTCTAGTAATCATGTCACTCCTCAGCTCAGTCTTTCCTACCAGCGATGTTGGTGCACCTTGCCATCGTTTTCATTCTAACTCATACAGGCCAGTAGGAGGCTTTGGCTAAAAAATTTCCTGAGCGTATTTGTCAGGAGTCCTCACCAGAAAGTTCTGTTCAATCTGCATCCAAACGTGTTCTGAACAAAAGTGAAATATCTAATTTTTCGAGGGCCAGTCCTCTTTCCTAAGGCGTGCAAATGAACTGAATTGTGTTCATATACGGATTACAATAAATAAGCCTACTGACGGAACACCTTTTGTTTGTTTATGGTGAAAATGCCCTGCAAAGTTTGGATTTTATGATAGTGCAACTAGTCGTGGCGTCCGAAACACTATAGGTGTTCGGGAAGCCCATTGACATGTGCACATGCAACTCTCCTGTTGTTTGTCGAAGTGACTCCATTCAGCTGAAACCCATTTGAAATGGCGTGTCTGAGTTGCGGTGAAAACAGTAGCTGACAGCTTGCCTCGAAGCATTGTATACTTATCTTGGGAACCCCGGGTCTATATTGCTGAAGTGGCAAGTTTGAACAAGATTCACCGACTTGGCCGTGTTTGCCGTATGGATTTCCATGTCATATTTATGAGGAGTTGCGTTGATTCAGGGTCAGCAAAGTAAGACTGGAATGAAAAACAATAAATCCTAACGGCAGGTTCCGACCAGCTTTGATGCTGGCCTAGGACATTTTGTACAACAGGTCAACGTCACCATTGGCTATACGCCGTTGCCACCATGGTAAGGTCCCGTGGTATTCAATAGCTTATTCCCCACCCCCATTCCACTACTTGTCATTATTTTAACTTTACTACGGGAACCTTATTCACTCATTCCCTTGTCTAGCGTTGTCAGTTTCCAATAGCTGTGGTGAACCAAACTGACGCACAAACATACAAGATGCATGGTTTAAAAACTGAACCAAAATGATTCAATGGTGCACGTTGCTGTTATGATCAAATGAGCTCCAGTTCTGTTTGTAAGACAGACATTCAGCAGAAAACAAATGGTTTGATGAGAGAAAGTTTACTTCTAATAAAGTCCACCAACAGGGTGATCTCTTAGTGTAAACACACGGCCTTAATATCACCAAGACGTTTTACGTATTTCACCATATGCCAACTAATTAGAAGCGCAAAACTATGTAAGTGGAAAGAGAGTTAAATCAGCTGCATAGTAGAGTAACTAGCACAATTTCGTAGCCTACATCACTCAGTTACAAGTGCTATGTGCAAGGGTGTATGGTATCACATAATGTAGAATATTCCGCGCTTCAAGTTCTGGGGGTTTACTCACTTCCTGCAATATTGATCGCAGAAATCGACTGTATGGCACAAGGTCGTCTGATGTCGGCTGCTAGTCTTTCAAAGCTTTTGAGCTATGTCAGTGTGAACGACACCTCGAGTGTCATGCTCACTATCGATTTTTGATACCTATTGCAATAAACGAATAACTAGCCTTCGCTGTGTATTTCATGATAGTTGTAAGGCTGTGGACTGATCAGCAAAGAGCTAAAATGACGGTCGTGACCATAATGTTTTTAACCAGGTATTTTTAGCTAACTCTTTCAATGTGCGAATTTGCTTACCCATAGCAACAGCAAGCCACTTTTGCATTCTACCATGGTGGGTTTCTGAAGTCTAGTCGATGTCCTGTGGTGATACACAAAAATTTTAGAAGAGGTCATCCTTGTGTTTCCAGATACTTTCATAGCGGAGTATTCAAGCACGTCCCCACAAGAAAAGTGTCGACAATAGGTTTATTTCTGAAAATACAGGTATACATTTGTCGACAACAAATAGCTCATTGAGGTGAATGGAATATTTTCACATTTCTCTCCACACCGACGGGAGAACCATGGGGTAACCTGCTTTCACATTTTTTCAAAAGACAAAGTAACAGATAAAATGCACTTGGGTACCCGCTCTAGGTTTCTGGGAACAGTACTCGGATGACACAAACATAAAGATTAGACTAAGCATTCATGCCATGTTAATATTGAGGTGCAAGTATTCTGATGACCCTAAAAATTTGACTAACTGAAGACGCCAAAATAAAGCGACAAAAGTCAGAATACAAAAATGGCTCGCTAGTAATTGGGAATTTCGATAATCACTATGTACACGACGTCGGTATATTTTTTATATGCAAGTCTGTGAATATATTCGGTTGCGAACGCTTTATGGTCATCAGCTAAAGGAATCTAGAGATATTTTATAGTCCATAGATTCGCGGTTATGACTCCCTAGTTTTGAGGCACACTAAAATTGATCCAATTCGTGACTTAATCATCATTTCTCGCGAATGAGTCATCTCGATTTCGTGCTCATTCTCAGCAAAAGACCACAGCTAAACCAAAAGCAAATGCAAAACTAGTTATATACTACTCGCTAAATTTGGGTAGCTGCATTCTCGACCTGATTTTCATCCCCTCTCAGAAGATTCAACATGGTGAAACATCTGTCATTTATCTTATTGATTCATTATTGTGTCCGTTCACACTTCTCATATAACCTGCACTACTTTACACACGTAGTTTGTGTAGGCGGTTGTGACCATTGGCTGGTTCAAAGCAATGATTTGTTCAATATCAGGCTGGAGACTGAGACACTCATGTTCGTTTTTTTCAGTTTTACGATAATAACCTTTGGTAAACAGTCCCCTATTTTGGGCTGAATGCTGCGTACGCAAGATAAATGTCAATTATTATGCTCAAACCCTAGTCATCTACCCACACAATGAGCGATTCTTCTCATGATTTCCCCAATTTCCTTTCCTTTAATACAGTCCCACAAAACTGCTGACGGGTGCCCATAATTTGGCAGCCCCGAGTTAATTAATCAGGCCACCTTAGGTTCCTCATTTTTATTAAATCCATTTTACGCATCTTTCGCCGATATCTAGCCCCGTCTGGTAGTTTTTACACAAACAGTTGTACATACTTCTCAATATGGAAATGAGATGGAATGCCGTGGAAGAATGTATATAACCTAATTTAAATTGGATGCTTTGGATCCCTCAGAATTTTACGGTGTAAGCCAAACCAGGAGAACACTTAGGTCGCCGCTCAACAAAATGTTTTATGGTTTTGGTCCATTCGGAAGCTGAACAGTTTGGCTGCAAATATTTCATTTTCAAGATTTGAAATCATTTACACATCCTGAGTTACCGGCGTTTCCTCAGAAATATTCTCAATATATCTCACTTGAATGGCTTTTGAGTTGGTCATGCCTTCAAAATTCCCGATTTTATTGAATTAATTGGGATCCTTCCCAAGGGAAAAATGATGGCGCAATTGATTTAGTGCTTCAGAGAACAGCAAGCAGCACACACGTTTTCACTCACCTATTTCTACTTCATGTTCTTAGTAATTTCAGGAATTAGCTGCATTCGTTTTGACGAGCTTGGGTTAAAGATTTAATTTTGATCTGAATATCAGGTTTATACATGACACAATCTTGGTACTACTCGTGAAGTAAATGTTCATCGGCGCGGCACACATACGCGAACAAACACTTAACACCTTTTGAGAAATATTGCTAGATCAATCCGCCAGGAAGGTTTCACTAAAGCTTACGTGTCATGAAGTATATGTTCTATGCTTTACGTATTTGATGAGCTCGACTAAAATCCCAGGGAACAAATCTGGGTGGGAGTGAGTTTCATCATCATAAGTGTACCTGAGTGACAGACAACACTCGTCAGGACAGCCAAGCCATTCGATCTCACGGATTACGCAACGAATTTGCAGGAAACATTGCCGACGGCCAAATATAAGCCTGGCACGTATATCTGGTTAGACCCGATTGGTTTCCTCTAAACCATGGTAAGCCATTTTTTGACTGTATTTTATGCTGAGAACAGCGGGACGATTGTAGCCGTGTATAAATTAACGTATGACGGCCAAAGCGAGCAAAAGGGCGCAGTGACTCATCCTGACTTCCAAGGTTTCACTTCGCAAGATATATATCGCAAGATATTGAGCAGTATTGCCGATTCCACTATTTATATTCTTAGTGAGGCCATCATTGTTGGAGCTAGTAACTTTATCTTTTTCTTTAGAACTGACGTATAATGCAACCCAACCTTACCGGATACCATTCACTTATTTTTGACGTCAGACCCACGTGGATCTAGCCGAATCACTCTTCTTTGACATGCCATCCTCGGCCGCCTAGATAGAAAATGCATTAGGAAGAAGAAAACCTCCAATCCGAAAGAATTTCACTTCCAAAACCTAAAATACTCTCCTTTCTATTTGCTGCGGTTTTCAAAATTACGGCTTCCATACTCGCCAGCAAATTTATGACGGGTTAGTAGATACATTGGATCAAGGAAGAAGGACAAAAGAGTCAATCAGGTCTTGGCTTCCGGAGGCATGGTTGGCTTGCTGTTTCTGCTTCCATGTCTGCTTCCTCACTACCTACACTTTGTCGGCCAGAGATAAAATAGTTAAGCAACTCCTCTTTGAAAATTCCTTATCTCCTCGATTAGCACGCTAACGAAATCTGTGGCTTTCCTTCTGAAAACGGATCACCGTCTGCTGATTACTAATTCTTCGGCGGGAAAGTAAATCTTGGTGTTTCTCAGAAAACAAACGGCTGCAGGAGCCCCGCAGTAATATTTGGATGCACACTCATTCTCTTCATGTCCACCAGATAAATCGGACACTGCAATATTTCTCACAGATGAGATCGAAGTTGATTGCGCTGTCGTAGAGTTTGCTGGGATCAACTACAAACGTATGTCGAAGTATATTCTTACGTTCCCATGTGAAGAGGCATATAAGTGTCATGCGTCTCCTTTTCACGTGTTGCGATTACAGTTAAATTTCATAGATGTGATGCATCAGTCACCCATTTCTGAGTGATTGTGTTGTAATGGTCGGTGGTTCAGATGTCGGAATCATCTTGCATTTAGGTGTTTATCGGCTTATCTTCACCATCATCGGGCAAACCGCGTACACCATTTCCAGGTGTTAAGGCTGTAATACACCCAATCGCTGATAATGTTAAAATAACTGGGGCTGATTAGATGCTCACTGGGTGGGTCAGAGGATATCATTTAGGTGTGAATCCAGGGGCAGTAGTCTTCATCGGGTAAATCAAGAATAGGTGCTGTATGCTGAAGTCAGCCGCGCAAATGGTCGAGGCCTACCAGTTCACATGAATATGCACTATCCTGGTGTATCCGTCCAGGAAGATGGTAATGGAAAGCTTGTAAGTGGGCTGACTTGGCCTTCATGTACTGTCGCTTAGCCATTGCTTGAGGTCCATTCTTTTTTTCCACCCTTCGCGTGAGTGTGTGAAATGGAGGTCAATAGAAAGAGATACGAAGCACTTGACCAAGCCGATCCAACCTACCGGACGTAATCAGTTCATCAACTAGGAGAAAGCTGTCACCTTCAGAAACTCTTCGGCATCACTGATCCCTTGTTCCCACTAGATTTTCCGAATAAGTTGAAGATATCAAATGCGAAATACCGGAACTTTCAAACATCCTGAGCTTACAACAGTTGGGTTTCAGGCACACAGTGATTTGGAGCGCGCCGCAGCATTGAAAACTCGAAACTTGGAAGCAGAACTTGCCTGCACCCCGGAGGATGTAGTTAAAAATGACCGTTCTGACCTTACCAATCAAGATGATAATACTATCTTCAGTTAGACCACCGGTATGGACACACGCATTTGTTGCCCCACTCGGCTCATCTGTAAGCATTAGATTGTGCTCTGATCCCAACTTATGTAGACTATACAGTTTTGTATACACTTCCATCACATTCAAAAGGAACTGTTATTTGCGTGATTAATACCTTCGAAATAATGTGGTGGGCACATTTCCACCGCAAAAGTGTAATGTTTTTGGAGTGCGTCTCCCGCGCTCATATCGATGACATAGTTGAAATAGAGGAGCTTCAAGAGAACAGCTATTTAACTATTTGACATACTGAACTCAGGCTGGAGCGTACACTCACACTTCCGTGAGAGTTGGCTTACGGCGCTAACCATGTATTCTCTACCTTTGTTGATGGGGGCGGAATGAAATCCCCGAGTCAAACTGGCTTCTAGTTCTTCTCTGTTAGTCTACTGACGGAAAATTAAAGCAGCTGTTTCGTTTACTTTTAAGCGCTGCCTGAAAGAGTTGCGTTTAATGAGATCAGCTAAAATGTTCTTCAGTCTATCCTTCCAACTGACGTCCTTACGAATGCACTTCGCATCCGTATTTTTCATGTGCATTAGCCTTCATTGCAAGTCATTCGAAAGAAGGCCAAGTTGCAGACTTTTTCGCATTTTATCGTGATCAGAATCAATTTATGCCCCATTAGGAGTGACTGGTTTGTATTGTGGCTTTTCGTCGGTGATCGAGAGCCACATGATCCAGCTGGGTACACCAATGGTTTGCACACGGTGGTCGGTAGTTTCCGCGGTGCGATCGTTTACATCGGAAATATGTGTATACTAAAAAAACCGTTAGTCAGTGTACAACTGGAGTAGCCGCTTTCCGTTATGGTGCGGTGAAATCAACTCCAAACTGGCTACCAAGAAGCGAATCCGAAGGGCTCCGACGACCGAAACAATGAAAATGTCTCTCATGTTGTTTGATGAATCAGTCTGAATAAATCCCGGTAAAAATATCCTTCTAAGCATCAGGAATGCTGTCCGTGGAGTATAATACAAAACCACAATCAGGCGTCTCTTTTCAAGTCGATTGATAGTGAGCTTCATGGAGCTGATTATCCGAACTGCACAAAGGCGTCTGTTCAGTGGAATGCATCTCAGTGAAACATATACAGCCTCTGGACCGAGGGTAAATCACGTGCCATACATTCCACAAATCAGTGTTTCTGTTTCGCCAAATGCCCAAGGAGTACAATTTAAAGAAAATGAGTCCATCCTGGGAGTTTCAGGTGCATGGCCACGCTTCAGTCATATACGTGTGTCTCGGAGATGCGGTTTCAACTGAATTTATGGGATTCCAATTGCAGAGCGAGGATTGTCTGCTTGCTGATGTGCCACACAGTACAAACGCTCAAGGCTTTCAAGTAGAAAGAATCTTGTGGCTTCAGGAAAGCATTAGTTTCTTCGATGTTATCGGGCGGTGGGTTGCAAAATGCACGTTGGTCAGATGACTGGCAGTCAAATGATCCGGTTACGTTTGCTTCTAGGTTGAGAAGGAATTCGAGACGGATGTTAATGAACAAAGAACTATGAGAGCAACCGATTCTTATCCCTTCCCCTAGGCAGAAAAAATATTATCTTAAGGAAACCCATCTTGAGCTGATAAAAGACCGTCTGGGATACAAGGGCTAGTCTCATGGAAAGGTACGTAGAATATCGAACAGATGGCTTACTTTCGATGTTGCTATGCACAGAGAATGCTTTGAAATCATCGGCAGACTCACGGTAGGTTT
This sequence comes from Opisthorchis viverrini, assembly GCF_000715545.1. NCBI lineage: Eukaryota > Metazoa > Platyhelminthes > Trematoda > Opisthorchiida > Opisthorchiidae > Opisthorchis > Opisthorchis viverrini. The sequence goes on along the minus strand of NW_008751975.1, from coordinate 411,312 downwards.
CATTTGAATTTCGTTGGCGGTCACGTCAGTTTCTGGGTGATCGATTTCCGGGAAAGTCAGTACTACTGCTCACCTAGGGGAATCATAATTCCCGGACATTCCGGTTGCACAGGACAGCATTGCGTTACTCCCAGTCCATCTCATATTACGATTGCGCTCATTACAAGGACTCTGACTACCCAATTTGGGATTCCGAGCATCGTTACAACCACTTCATGCTGGGAGTTAATGGGTGGGGCACGGATCTGAAACCACTCTGATTTGAGTGCCGGCACCGCACAGCCTTGTAGTATTAGGGGGCTTGTTTGGAGCTGAGGGAATTCTGAGATTTGTATCTTACCAGTGAAGTAGTTAGCCACACGTGAGTTATTTGACAGCGCTAAATTTGCGTTATCATTTCGTTAGAAAGCTCAAAACCAACCATACTCAGTTTGAAGACATCTATAAAGTTTCTCTTTCACCAAGTGTCTGTAGTTTAGACTTGCTGAAAATCACTGGAATTTCAAAATCAAAGACCAAAAATGCATAGGTAATAATGTATAATGAACTAGGTGGGATATTAGATACTTGAAAGCTGCTGAGTTTGTAGAGTTTAAGGCGGCGAGCTTTTTTACATTTGCCGGGAGCTCAGTTACCACTCCCCAAATCGAGTAGTGCAGGTGGGTTAAAATAAATTGGGAGGGATGCATTTCACACCAACCTTTATGGTACAGCTGAGGAAAACAACCAGTCACCAAATTAGTGGATCCAAGTAACTGCATAAGATGCTGTGGTGTCTGACAAATGCTTGCACTGTAAATAAGGAGAGACTGCTATGCTGCTACAGTACGCTGTTACACAGTTATGACGCAATGCCAGTTGCTGCATCAACGACGTAACAAGGTGAAATGACACCACTTTAATGCCTGGCAAATATGGCTGAAGTATCTGCCAGTGATTTGTTTTACTTTTATTTGATCACGACTTGCCAAACCTATCGGGTATGAATAATGGATCTTTTCATTCTAGGAGTGCGGCGGAAGGGCTGGCAAATCGATGAAATCTTCGTTAAAGGCTTCTTTACCGATCGGGTTTGTCCGTCATCCGACCATATGGTCGAATATGGAGGCGGCTTATCCCAAGGCACATTAGACAGTCAGACACTTGCAACCAGCTGTGAAACTAGGTGCTTCACTTTGTATTACCGGACAAATAAGAAAGTGCTTAAAAACTAATACATTTAAAGAGATGAAACGATTCTATCGAGGGTCTTTGATATCAATTGATATACCACCAATTATCCTTCAGTGACGTAATCCACATCTCGTGGTCATGTGCTGACTGGTCCTTGGAACGCTGACTTCCCAGGGTACGTGTTTACGCTTCCGTGAATTATTGTTCTTCATGTGTTATTTATAAAGAGGTGATTTTTTTCCGGTTTTCCGGCTCATAATGGCTTCAATTTCATGGCAAAATCCCGAATAAAATGTGCCCGATTTATCCTAATGATCACAGCGCGCTCTGCAAATACAACGACAGCAAGACGTTCTCACTATATGCTGTTCTTAGTCCGGACTTATGTGAAAAAGTACAGCCAGCATACCACAACTTAATCTAGTGTCGTCTGTAGGGAGTTTCTAGCTGCAACATCTGGGAATCCTTCGTATCACGGTAATCAAAATATCTTTCCATCTAGACGTAAGATGTTGATGTCTGCATCGCCCCTGCTACCGAACGTTCTGCACGGGCTTCCAAAAGTAAAACCTAGTATTCACAACTGCGCTTCACCTTCGAATTTTTACTTAGACTCCACTGGAGTGGAAACATGAACTGGACCGCTGTGAGTAGTTCAGTAATACAGACGAGTAACATTGTTGGTTCGATGAATGATCCTTGCGAAAAGCCACTGTGAACGATCTATCGCTCAGAGTTATGCACCCAGATTGTAGTTGCGTTCTCCGACTATCTCATGGTGATGCTTTAATTGTGGGAAAAGGGGCGAATGAGTGAGAGTAATATTATGTAGTACATTTTTGATGTGAATTTGGTGAGTGGGACAAGCGTAAATGGAATTATCTTTATTTATCATTCATCAACATCGGGAATATGATATCGGTGCTCAACACTGACGCTTAGCTGCCATAATCTTCATGCGTACCGCATTGCAGCATGTCTGTGAACCCTGGTTGACTTGTGGCCAATTCTGAAATATACCGGAGACCTGGGAAGACAACAGCACAACAAATTCACCCAAAAATACGTCCAAAAGTTGTTGCTCTCTAAGTCTCAGACATTTAGCTAACTGGGACCCGACAACAATAAGAATAGTCTTGGTGAAATCCGGCTCAATGTTAAACAATTTGTGCACTAAGGTGGCCGTCAAAGCACATTTCGTGTGTGTCCTGCTGTCTGCTCAGCTCAAATTAGTTTGCGCAGTTCTCAAATCACAGAACAAATCAGGATCGTTTGGTGGACATTTGATACACACCAACATTTTGATTAATTCCGTGTGACGCTGCGGACACTGGATTTAGGAATACAGACTGTGACCACCAATCATGAAAGTATATTGTTCATATCGTGCATCCTTCCCGAAGGAATCAACTGTAAGCTGCTTTTGGCTTCTCAGCACGGATTTGCTTCAACTACGGGACGAAGACCCTAGTAAAGAATATGGGAGCGCAAACAGGTTCTCAAATTGTAAACAAGTGGAGGTTTCCAATAAGGAACTCTTAAGACGCCGAAGACTGTTCCATAATGTATACAACACTCCCGCAGGTTCAACCTTTGGAGGGTGCTAAATAATAACCGGAGAGCATGTTTTTAGGACTAAAAGTCTAACACTTTACTTGTTCCCGGCTACTACGGATAGCTTCACCGTGGGATGGAGATGGGTTCCGAGTGTGGCATTGAACAGCTTCGCACACTAAGTAAACCTAGTGAACCAACATTGGCCTTGTCCAGCTCCTGCTGTCTGAGTTGTTGAGGGAGACCGAAACTGTGGCCGCATTATGTGGGGGTAGTCAGAACGCGATTACTGGGTAACTTCTCATCAGTAAGGTCAAAAAGGTTGCTCTTCTACGGCCTATTTGTTTACCACTGAGGATTATAACAGACGAGTCAATTTAAGTCAAAAATGGGAGGTCAGCTACCAGGGACGTAGTATTTGTTCCTTTCTGGCGTGGCCAGTCTTTCTGTTGGAGAATATTCCAATGGAATGTGATTTCTTAACGTCAGTACTCGTTCCTTGGAAAAAGTGACCTGAAGCACTCTGTTTAGTAAGCCGGAAGTTTTATCGCAAAACCTATTTTGACAGAAGCTCATAAAGGCATTATCGTCAGTGATGAACTACAAAACGCCTTATCTTTCAAACAGAGGAGATGATCTAGTTTTCAATTAAGGAGTGGACCCATACGTTAGTAAACCAGTCAAATATTATAAACCTAATATATTTTCACATGACTGGTTCACTGATGTTTGATGACCGTGTAAACCTCCTACCAGTATCACTTTCCATATTCAGTAGAACATGTGTAGTAGGCTGATTCACTCAGCTAAAGTCGTGAGCAAGCAGCCATCTGTTTTGATGACGCTGCGTATCACAATCCGTTTTACTTGGAGCATTTGTTCAGAGGTGATTGATTTTTCATCAGTTGCATTTATTTACATTAAGTCAGTTGAACTTCACATGATACGGGTTGTTCACCCGGAAACATTATATTGTTTAACTTTGTCTGTGGGCTGATTTTTGCCGTATCTATTTTTAGAATGATGTTTTACCTATCATCCAAAGGAACACCGGCATGCACGAAACTACATGGAAAACAATCCAAACTTCCTTCGTCATAAGATGAAAAATTGTACGCTGCTAGATAATTGATTGGTATGCTGTCTGATGCACCGGATAGAAAGCTGCGGTTCGCTGACCCACGATGACGGGCATTCATGTTATTCACTTATTTAGACCAGCGGACTATAATTGTATGTATGTGTAAAAACTTTTCTATCACAATTCCTTTCATAACTGACTGAATGGTGCTGTTCAAAGAGTAATATAAATTAGACACGACCTCAGTTCATTTTTCAGACGACTGCTGTGTTTGTTTTCAAAACAAAATACTTAGAAAATTGAGGGTTTCGGCATAGCTTATTCGATTGGGCAGTAGACCCCAATCACAATATGTCATTTAACTCTCACCCAGCGACGGCGGATGGCTTAGCGTGAAATACCAACTTTCACAAATCAATTTAACCTTTCAAAATCTGCTGAATAATTTAGTTTAAAGTACCGTATTCTTAGGCTCCGAACAAGTTCAGTGAATTTGGGCAACACGACAATAAATCAAGACTTTTAGTTCACAATAATAATACGCTGCCAAGGGACCGTATTTGAATGGTATAAAAGTGCAAACCGGTTACAATGACGGTAAACAGGCACGCGCATCTGGGCTTGACTGTGGTCTGCAAGCAAATTCCAGTAAGCAAAATGCCTGGCTACATAGCTTTCAGACACAACGATTCCCATTCCGGTTATGTGTTGACCGCGGAGACAGTTTAAAACGAAATTAAGTGAGGAAGATGAATAATAAAACTGGAAACTAACGAACTGACAAGTCAAAGGTAAATAAATAACCATAAAAATTTTGGACTTCGTTACTGTGGTTGCACAGCTTGAGCTCACTGTGTTCTCTTTCGAATTGTGCATCCAGCTTCAACCCACACCTTGATCAGTGCTACCAGATGCAACAGTTATTCAGTTCCGGTATTGATGTCAGCTGGAAAAGCAATCGAATTGATTAGACATACAGTAACATGTAGGTCGTGCTCGCCCGTCAGCAACCGGTCCAACAAGCAGAGGTTGGCATTCCACTTCAGAGCACTCTTAAGAACCTTAAAAATAAAAAAATGATAGAGCTATGAGTTTATGTGCATTGTCTTGGTTTTGATAGTGCGGATGCAAAGAACAATGAGACCGAGTGGGGCACGTCTGTTGGCTGAAAATAACGCTGGGTAAGCGTTAAGCCTGTCGCAACGTTTACCTTCCAAAAAATTATGGATTAAATAAACAAGAAAGTACTCATAGAGGTAACTTCAATTTGGTATGGTGGTTGTAAAGTAGTTCAGTCCAGTAATGTTATTCCGAAAGAAGAGAGACTAAAAAAGATCGAAATTCGTGGGAGATAATTATTTTTACACCACTGTACCAATATACTGATGGTCACAGTAGGAATGGAAAGCACCAACACCAGTTTCATGCCCTTGGGTTCATGAGTAGGTACCACGATCCATCCCAATGTACCACATGGCACATGAGTTCCCCAGAACTCATGGCCCGTTACTGTTATCTCCATATATTTGATTCCGTATGAGTAGGTTAAACATCAAGACTGCGGCATTTTAGACAGGCCAATAATATAGGTTAGGAAGAGCACCAGGTGCCAATTCGAACCCGTGACGACAGAGTACAGACTGGCGACAATTTCAGCTAAACGACCTGGGTTGTTGAAACCAATCCCGTAGGCTCAGGACTAACTTCACAAACTTTGGCTATTTACATCTTCAAAATCTTTGCTGAAGTCAAAGAAATCAGGGTGATGTTCCATTGACTCGGTGGCTTTTTCTATCCGCGAAAAAAGGTGGGATTACCAGGAGAAGGAAAATGGGGCAGACAGGAAAGAGAGGCAGTTTGGGTGGGAGAATGACGGGCAGTCTTACTTGGTCCATTCGACAAAAAATCCAACGAAAATATTAACCCTTTCCGGTGTATCACCATAACTCGCCAAACAAAACTCGCTTGAGTGAGGCTAGTTCTGAAACACCAGCTGACACTTAGGAAGTGGCGAACATTAATAACTTACCCTTTTGTTTTCTAATGAAGTGATTCAAACAACATAAGTGGAACAACTACTTAGATTTTAGCCACAGAGCGAATTGTGTGTTGTATAATTTCTCATTACAGCGCTGCACGAAGCATGAAGCCTTTTTGGCGTCCAAGTGACCAATAGGTGATTTCAAATGCGATATAAAATCACTGTCCTTACGTCAAAGCGAAGCATGATTCCCGGTGATTCTTTGGCTAGCACTGACGAACACAAAGTGAGAGAAAGTTGTATTCGGTTACCCGGATTTTCATCAACCCCATGAGTAGTGTCATATGGATTGAAGCACCACATACTCTATCAGTTGACTCTCGTTTGCAATCAGCCACAGCATTCATCATTGTGTATCTGGTTGCGCAATGGCTCGGCATGGCAGTAAGTATGGCATGCGTGTCCGTTTTAGAATTTGTTTATCGCCCTTTCGTTCTCAATCAGACCGTTTAAGAAGAACGGTCTCCTCGGCACGGTTTACAAGTGTCCAGTGGCCGCGATAGAATGTGTCATTGGGCGGCGCACTCCAGTTATCTGTCGAGCTATCTCTCCTCTCAGGCTCACGACTTTAAAACAAACTTAGCAAATTTACCTCAACCATAAAACATCAAATGTGAAAAGCAAACTGACCCGGAAGCAGCCCAAATTATTATATACCTAAAAGGAAATTGCCCAACTGTAAGACGGGTTCTAAGTTAAGCCTTCAGATTCCACCAATCCCATGTTTCAAGTTGCTCGAAAAAGTAGTATGCTCGGTTGGAATAACTGACTCTATTCATAACACCAATTCAAAGTAAGTCAAGATAAGTCACAATATGACAAAAATGTGCCTGCGAACCACAGTTGAATAAGCCTGAGAAATATTATGGCTTGAATAATTACGACCCTCATGTAACAAATTTCCTCCCATTCAACACCAGCTCAAATTACTTTTCACCCTGAAAAAGGGTGAGTGGATTGACTGCATTGATTGAATGCCAGACTGCCTAACAAACTACGCAGCTACAAATCCCAGGCGCTTTTGCATACATATAATACACGACACGCTGCCTTTCAAAAGAGATGTCAGATATTGGACAAGCCATCGCATTTGACTTCCTGTATTCCAAAATCATACCCGAAGGCTAATTGAAAGATAAGCTCATTGCTGGGATGGGATACTGCGAACATGCCTCCACAGAGCCTAATAAAGCCATGGGGAAAATCTAAACTTACCCACAAAGGAAACTTCGAAATTCAATGCGTCGGTCCAATCATGACAAAGCTTTGTCTTCGGTTAGCGATGGAAATTTATTTCATACTCCCATCACTCTCGTTTGAACAGTCGTCCTCCTGTCCTCGAGTAATTTTACTGGTGAGGCCACAGCAAAGGAGGGAGCACTAGACTCCCCCCCTTTGGTGCGAATCCATCAGAATAATTACACCAGGACAGGAGGACGACTGTTCGAACGAGGGTGATGTGAGTATGAAGAATGTATATCCTGCAAAACCCACAACAACTATCAAAAAAGTGATTTATTTCTTGAGGCTAGCGATTTTCGACCGCTGATGTGTTCGAAGGTTACAAAGGTTTTCTTACGTGGAGAGATAACCTATCATTTTCACCTCACTTTCATGGACGTCGATTTATTCCTTTTTTCAGTATCTTCTACTAAACGGTGATAATATCACCCGGGGAGACAACCTTAGGTCAACAGCGGTTTGAAGTAACAGGGTCCATAAAAACACCGTCTACGGAATTCCTCAGCTGCATCTGCATTGGACTAAAGCTCACGCATATAGAACGTTTGATCATCGCTTACAAACGGTTGTCTTAGCCAGCTTTGAAGCCAACCCAGCTTGAATAAAGTTGGTAGTTGGCTTACACTCAATATCTTTCAACGGATGCTAAGATTATCCAGACAGAATACGTGTTTTATGGTCAATAACTGACGTCTACTTGCTCCGACCACTGACCGATTTCGCTGCATAGTACTGGGTGTGCAGTGATGTAACAACTCGTGCTTTTGCTGTCCAGCATTGGGACTCATAGCACCTACCGCTCTTACGGTCACTAACAGTAAACAAGAGTAGTGACGGTACTGTTGTTACCTCAAAAATGAATGCTACGCTTTGCAGCTCTCCGTTTTTTCTCCATCTGAAACTTGTGGGATATTTGTATTAACACACGTATCAGGATCAAACATTACGAACGACGCTGTTGGTTGACTCAAAACGCATGATTTCTGCCTCAATGACCGGTTAGCAAAACAACGTCAACCATTATTTGACCAGGTACTTCACTTCATTCCTAACAAATAGTACATACTATGTAATTTCTACAGCATAAACCTTATTCCAAAGGTAATCAAAATGATATGAATATTTGATGATCATTTATCTGAATGCAACTCGTCAAATATGTGAAATAAAAGCTGAATAGGGCTACAAGAGAGGCTGAATAACAAATTATGTTCCCCTAAAGCACGATTAATTATAACTCAATCAAAAATACAAAGTTTTTTAAAATCGCATTGCCAAATTTACCATTTTCATCAGTTAATTGCAGTAATCTAGCCTTGGACCACACGCATAAGTTGAAATCAAACCTAATGTTTGGATGGTTGAATGATGTATTTCACCTCTCAAACTATCCAAAGGCTGAACCAACATAAGCACCCCGTAATAAATGTAAACAATTATCCGGTGTAAAAAGAGGCTGCAAAAGATGGGCTTCAGTTTTAGGACATTTCAGTCAGTTAGGTAACCGTTATTCAATAGTGAGCGCAAAGGACAATGTATTCTGCGCAGATCGTAATGCGTTTGGATTACGATGGATTTAGGTGACTCTCAAAATTTCATTTCATGGGAACCACTAATTTGGTTGTTTAAATATCAGAGGCGAATGACTGGTACCACATTGCATGGAGGGCTTTGCCGCAGAAGAATCATAATGTTGTTGACGCACCTATCACAAACGGTTTGTTATACAGGAATAAATCTGATTACAATTTTAGTACTGTGGACCTCCTATAGATCATTATGTGATTCTCATGTTAAATACAGCGTAATATATCATTGTTTCATAATTTTCCAAAATACCTTTCAGCCAGCATGATGACGAATATAATTTGCCGGCTACTCAGTCTGGCTTCTTACGGGGTATTGGCACAGTTCAAAGTGCTTTTTCTTTCAGAAAGCCACAAAATTATTCTGCTTAAACGGGAAGTCCAACAGAGGTTAAATGATTCCCAAATTGCTTAAAGATATTTTCAATTCGTCGTTTGTACGTACTGACTTGGCATCTATTGATAGGTCATTCGACATGAAAATACAGCCCGTGGTGTTAAGTTATCAAAAAAAAGTGAAAAATAGACCACTCATATTAACTTAAAGATCGAAAGCTTACACATGCCTAAACAGGCGACGTTTTCGTGCATACTGACACAAAAAACAAAGAAGTCTGCCAAAAATAATGCTATCTTTTGGGCTGCTTTGTTTGTATAAACACAGGTTTCTCAATGCCATCATGCTATTGTGCTTTAGAGCACCTGAGATTTTATTGTCTTCCTGCCCAAAGATCAACACAGACTTTTCACGTGTCATTCAGGAGCAGTATAGATTTAGCTGATCATTTTGAAGCAAATATTGCTTAGTGTATTTCAAGATATACATATTTATTCACTCGGTCTACTCTGTCTTAGCTATAGACTTCTTGAATCTGCAGCACATAAATCCATTTCCAAAAGAAACTAAATCAATCTCTGCCAGCCTCTAACATGATTGAGTTGTGTAGATCAATGCCTTGCATAGTTTCAGGGACATGTTCTCGCTATATTTTACCGCACACAATATCGTTCCTGCTTCCAAGAAATGCCAAGCTGGACGTAGTTTGCAGCTCTGAAGAATACCATCATGCTCGCAATCATGACGCTTGACGGCGCATTATCGTTTAGACACAAACCATGGTAAGGTATGAATGTAATAAGGTTTTTCAACCTGAAGTGCTCAATCAAAAACGCCTAAATGGATTTTTTGGTCAATATTTTGAAATAAGCTTGATATTTATCCAAAGCCGATGAGAATTATGTTTGTTCAAAAGCGGGTTGTGTGGGGAGTAGCTTTTATCTCTTTTCACGATTTGCTTTATGGACATACGGTTACTGTAAGCTTTCGGTTTATAAACATGATTGCTAGGGTGCAATGTTTCGTACATCTTGGACCAGTGGAATTTTCAGGCTCGGTCCTTAGATATAAAACCATACAGGCTTCGAGAATTCTAGCATGTTTAATATTTTAAATGGCCCAATGACCCTTCTGTACAGTTGAGAATATCAGTTCACCCAGTCTTCGTGAGACAGTGAAGACGCAGAACTCGTTGTAAGTAACAGGATCGCATCAGTAAGCCTAAGAAGGAAGACGAGGCCTATAACAAATGATTCCTGTTATAGTCGAGGCGGAGTATAACTCGGAGAGAATGTACCATCACAGAGACCGATAACAGTGACTTATAAACAAATAGGTAGCGAGCATTATAGATAACGAAACTTAAAACACTCCAAGAAGAGCTGTAGAACGGAGCAGAAACGAACAGAAACGTGATTACGAAAGTACGCAAGTCAGTCAGTCCTCTCTACCGAATGCAGAACACATCAACCAACTATATGCTTTACAAAAGGGTGCTGAGATTTTGCTCCATCCACACAGCTAGTGGTTAGGTAAATAATTTGGAGACCTCAAGGTTTTCAATTTGAAGATGTGCATAATTTTGTCACAGCAGTCAGACTGCATCTTTAGCCGGATGGTACCCAAAAAAATTGGATAGAACGTAACACACTGATTGCAAAGTCCGCATCAGTATGGATGCATTTTTGAAGGCACATTTCACTTGAAACCAAAATTTCCTTCACAACGAGAAATTATTATTCTTTTAAAGTAGAAACCTCTCCGTCCACATGTATGAATTTCCTAGTCAAAAAGAAGCTCCTCGTTCGGTTGTTTTCTCGTAACATCAGAACATCTGAATTTGTTGAACTACTGAAATATGTAGAAGCATAAAACTGGGTTCTGAAGTCTTCTAATATCGCGTTATTTTCACTCACTTTTTGTTCGGTAGAATAATGAAAATTTTTTGTGCTATAAAATGGAATCCAAGATTCCTGCTAGTCAACTTACTTCGTCTACTTAAATCGTGTAGAGTATTCGTTCGGTTTTGCCCTATAGGACAAGGACAATTAAACCGTGTTTTTATGGGGAAAACGTTGAAGTAAGTACCAGCAGTCATGCCTTAAAATATTCTCCCGGCTTGCTGAAAACTTCAGAAGATTTAATGTCTCGATACCCACAATGCGTCCGAATGGTTTGACCCGATTCAGCTAGCTGAAAATCGATCTCCTGTTTGCACAGCAGCATACTGTTGGATGCTGCTGGCACAAGCTATTTAACAGATACTTGACCCTTCTCTGTGGACAGGATTTGCCAGATGTGACTTGTTTCCGTCAAAGTATTCATGTAATGATCACTAACTTCCGTTATATAGGTTGAGCAAGGAAACAGAGTTTGTCAAGGCGAAGCAGTTTGTACGTTCGCTGCTTTTCGAGCATGGCACAGAGAAGGACAAATCAAGATACGGTCTTCGGGTAGACAATTCATGATGCTAGAATTGAATGATATGAATCATTTGAGTAAAAGTAAGCATCTGATGTGCTACCAAGTGTTCTTTCCTTCCTTTCGATAAGCCCATTGCGTGTAGTTCTCTGACCGTTCCCTGCGATAGGCTCGCCTGTTGTACCGCATCTACATCTTAACTTATTGTACATGTTTGGATTAATTTCTATGCCATTTGTGAGATTTGTATATGATTCTCCCAGCCAAACCCTCTATCGATTCAGGCCCCCGTTAAACAAGGTGATGATGGTAGATCACAGTTCGTGGAAAGGTCTTTTAGTAATCATTTATTAACCTATTACCAGACTACAGAGACGTAAATATGCTTGTGCATCACTGTCTGTGAAAGACGCAGGTCGTAGGCATGTGATAAATCTTCTCAACTGTCGACATCGTTTTCCTTGTCCTTTTTATTACAGGAAAGGACCTAAATTTTTGTTTAGTTTAGTTTCGGAGAGGAAATTGGGGACTTCAAACTTTTAATTACCCTGGCTGTCATAAAGTGGTAAATCACTGCCCACATTTCTGTCTATGAATGAGGCTCTCTTTGGCAAGGTTTTGAGTCATTGAACAGTGTCAAATCTCTCAGAAGCTGGAAATAACTTGTCTCTTCTGAATAAGGTCGGAAAATAATGGTAAGTTTCGCGTTGATGTTGGAATGATTCTCGTTTATTTAATAAGACCGAACGCCCCCGGAATGAGATTTATAAAAAGCAGTAATGTACTTAGACTTATTCATTATTTTTACCACCCATGAGAAATCTTTATCTTATGTTATGTACTTTTTTTAGTCTACAAATCACCAGGTTGGCGAATTTCTTGAAACGGGTTCATAGTCCAAAGTAAGCCAACGACCATAAAGTTTAGCTGGGTAAAATTGACACGGAAATTTTTCACAGACTAGTTTCACTCCCGTTTTCAAATGAAGAGAAAATGCTGCTATTAACTTTTAAATTTATAAAGCCAATCATTTGAAATCAAAAGCGAAGAAGACAGATAATCAAATAATTTGTATGTGATTTAGTTCCCCGTCAACCCTTCTCCGGTTATTCGAAACCGGAAGAAAGTTGGAGAGAATTGTCAGCAGTCAGCAAACTGGAGCAACGGTAGCATTAAAAAACCACGTGTTCATTTGTATGGAATATACAGATGTAGCCAAAGGATTGCATCAAGATGTTCAACAGACAGATTTATTCAAAAGGGTCATCGAATAAAAACGCGATGGAAATGGCGACCGCAGCGACAGACGCCCACATGGCAGACAAAAGCCATGCTCCGTAATTTGGCGCCCCACTAAACAGGCAACCGCATGCAATAATATAACTGAGTACTAAAATGCAAGAAAAATGACAAAAAATATCTCAGCCCATAGAAAGTCATTACACTCTGCAAATGAAATTCAGCTTGCGTATGGATATGCATCAACGTATCAAATTATACATATTTGCAAGTGTGTAGTGGTTTTAAGTAACGTTGTCGTCAGCATCAAAACTGTGTCGGCTTCCGTGGTATATGTGGTTTACACTCTTTTGTAGTTGCGTCCATTCGTCCAACATCAAACGCTATTCGCTTATTTCTTTCCATGTTTTTCGGTTGAAAGTTTGTTCAGGAAGTTACAATATCCTCTGCATTCACTCAGAAACAGACTGCATTTTGCCGCATAAATCACCTGTTAACTATTCAGGTACATTCACTTCGTGATTCATCTATCCATTCATTCAGCCCTTCCTTCGTTCATTCAAGCCTTGCTTCTTTCATTCACTTACATTCCTGTTCAATCATTCGATTGCATATCTACTTACCCATCCATTGGGAAAAACATCATTCCAAAGCGTCATATTACTTTCTTGGTTACTTCATTTAGGAATTTCCGCATAGATATTTGGATCGTGGATACCCAGCATTTTTGTCATCAATTCACTGATTAACAGACCAGCGTTTTGATCAACTGTTTAATCAACTCATCCACTCCTTTTGGGAAAAAATGAATAAACTAACTGTTAGGTACGTAAACAAATGACATTGAATCATCGAGTTAGTCAGTAAATGATTGAATAACATCCCCGGACAATGAACAAATTTATCAAGTAGTTATTGTGGACATGCATTTGGTCGTCCCTTACCTGAGTTCTTTTGAAACTTTGTCCATTTGCTCAAGACTTTGTTCATCTAAATCCTCATTATTTTTTGTCCACTAATTCGTCTACTGACACTTTCCTTAAGCTACCCCAGACTTCCACAAACCCATTCGTTAGGTGAACCATAGCTCAGTTGTTTTGTATTTTGTTATTTATCCGACTATTTATCTGTTCGATGGCTCTCAGGCTTGTCAACGATAAGTTCATTTGTACATGCCTTTTTTTATTCTTCTGTCCAGTTGTGGATTTATCTCTTTCTTTTTCGTTTGTCTACTGACTTTAGCGCTCATTCAGTCATGGATCTGGTTGTCCGTTTACTCTTCCGTTCCGGTCGCGTTTTTGTATTGTATTTCTCTTACCTAAAACATTGTCTTTTTCAGAGCTGATCGGCACTATATGTCTTGATAATATGGTCGCTGAAGCCCCAAAAACTGATACAGATGAACCATTCGAGACCAATAAAAATTATGGTCCTCTTTAGACAAATTGCGTTGAGGAAAACAAAGTTTAATCACAACGATACGGAACACATGTCACCATCTACTCAATATACTGGAACACTTATTAAAGAATGGGAGTGTTCACTTACGCCCAACTGCAGCCGCCACAAATATCACAATCAGGATAGTCCGTCGGGCACTGGGATCAAAAACCATCACAACCAAAAACAGTATGATTGCTCCCAGAATTAATAAAACCCCAATGAGTGTAAATGCGTCTGAACATTGCGTCCTACTGATATTTGTTTCTGTAAGGATCGAGTAGAGAAAAAACAGATGATGCATCCACAAAATTGGAAAGCAGCTCTTCGTGAAGCAATAAATTTGGATCATTATCGGATCCTTCACGAAAACAAAACTGTGCGTATTTTAGACTGCATCCTTGGGGACGATTGTTCCTTTAAAATAGGGAAGTAGCATTGTCTAGTGATTTGAGAGTCGCTCTGGATTCGCATTTTACTCGAAATTTGTGGAGGAAACGTAGTTGCACCCATATTATTGGTGCACGTAATCGGTTATCAAATCGTCATTTTCCTCCTCATGTTGAGTACAAATAACGCTTTTTACCCAAACAGGAACAGAGCGGAATAAAATACCGATAAAATACTACTTAAGCTCAACCATAACTACTGATGAACTTTTGAAAATCCAGTCTTCTGTGATAATTCTCTGAAATGTTCTTGAAGCGCTAGCTTCCTTTGGGACAAAACCTTGGTTGGTCAGTCTGGTAAGTACAAATATTGTGCCAGTCGTTTTGTCAACATCAGATGCCTGGTAATGACACCAACCGCTAAAAACGTGTCAATCTACAAACCCCGTTGAAATTATCTGACCCACCTTTGGAGAACACATCCACCTTGTGACCCAAAAGAATTTTTCTCTCGTTCGACACGAGTTACTTCTTTGACACCGTATAAAGTGAGTGTAATTACTTGCTGCTGAAATGATTTGAGCGAGTGAGTGTATTCTGTATGTGATCTCGCTAAAACATATCTTCTAACTAGAGAAGAAACACGGATAGTTGAGAGTATATCAATCGAAGCGGATCACCATGTGATGTGGAGTAGTTGTCTCAACGTTATAGCCACCGTAGATAACTTTTATCAAAGCTTTCATGAAGGAAACTGCTCACTAGGTTGCTGAGAACCCTTCGACAGCCCACGACCGGTTTCACCTTTCTTGGGGCTCATCAGTCTCCGAGTTTCCGTCAACCCTGTGTTCTACCTGAATCCAAATTTAGCGGTTTAGAAGAAATACATTCATTTGCAAATCAATTTGTTTTTCACTAGAGACTCAAAGCTTTTCACAAAGTGCCAGTCATCGTGTATTGAGATTTATACGACCGTGGCTTGGTGTGTGTGATCGAGTCTGTGTGATGTCTGTACGTGGGTGTCTGGATATCTGTTAGTCTGGCTGGCCAACAGTGGCGACTGATGGACAAACTTGGGATGGAAACCTTTCCCTGAGGCCAGATGTGTGATTACCTGTTGGATCTGTCCATCTTAAGCGTCATTGTTCTTAGTTGCGTGATCGCACCAATCCGAAAGGAAGGACATTTGGTTCCATCACTGGGGCCGATATTGCGCGTGCTTTTTTCCAAGACTTCTACATATATGGAGAAGCCTGATTGGGAATGGGGTGACACACAGGATCAGTGTGACCATTGTGCTGAAATGTATCCACGGCTGTAACAGTCACGTAGAAGCTATTGGGCCCCTATGTGAAGTCTCAAGGGTGGAATTTGTTCCATTTTTCGTACCTTTAGCTTTAAGCCGTTCAAATGGAATATCCGGCCTGATACCCTGTGCAGTGAATTCTGTCCTCACAATTCGTGTGGTGCTACTGATGGATTGGATCATTTACCATTCACTCGAAAATACGTGTCCATTTTATGGGAGTCCAGTATTTTAAGATGGCATGAAAGACATAGCAAATGAAGAAACTGGCCTGTCGTTCTAATTTCCACCTAGTTTTGGTTTGATCTTGATAGCTTCTGTCTTGCAAGCGTATGAGATTGGGTGCTATATTGTAACATCTTCCACAGTCTTAAACTCTTTCGCTCTTTTCATCGGATCCACCAACCTGTGAGACATACTTTGGAAGTAACTTAAGTACAGGTCAAACTGCATTGCAAGCCGTATATGCAATGAAGGGGCGATAAAGCCGTTTTGTTCATTAGAATGACATCAGTACTCAAGCAGATCAAGCAAAGAAATTTTAATGGAAACTTTGGCGATATGGGAAATCGTAATACCACAGTCAATCGATGCTTAATGTTGGCAAAATAAGTTGTACACTTCAGCTAAACGAGACGTGACCCACCAGCTCATTTTACTACACATCCTTTATTTTGAGCGGAACCAAACCAACCATAACAATCAAGAGCGCAAGGTAATGTCGACACACAATCCAGAATAAATTCTGTATTCTCCAACTATATTTCGTCGAAGCAGTACAGATCAGATCTGTGTGATCAGCATTTGTCCAAAAGGCGTTGATTTAAATGACCGATCTATTCTGGAAGAAGGCATTGCATGCGACAAAATTACTAATCATGTCCCCACTTGAATGACGGCGCAGCGACTAAAAACACAAGTACAGTTAGACTGATGTCAAACTTCTTGTGCTATTTATTGTTGGCTGTTTGAAAGACAATTTCTTCTAGGTTAGTCAGTCTGTACGACGCCTAGTACATCGGTTAGCTGACATTTTCAGCATGGTCCCAACAATATTAATAAATGGGACCAACATTGATTCGTGCTACGTTCAAGTCACTCTAACTTCAACACTGAATTACGCATAGTGGGTGCTGGAGGGAACTCATGTGCAAGCATTCAGACTATGGTAATCAGACTACCTCCTGCGATCCGCACTCGGGTTTTGACGGGGCGGTCCCTTGTCCACGCGTAGCTTTTGCTGGCCCATAGGAACACCCAATTAATTAAACTGTAATGACACTGGACAGCTCCCATTCAATCACCCACCTTTATATCTGCCACAGACTATCATCCAAGATAACTACTACGCAAAGAGACTCACACAGACAGATGCAGGAACACTTTGGCATCCTTACTTACTGCTACGACGGCTGACTCGTTTTGATGTCTTATTTCTTTGCATCCGCTGGTTATGCAAAACCATGACAGTGTGCGCCTGTAGTGGCAGAAGCGCTGAGACTATCAAATTATGCTTTTAACCTTTGGTTTGCAAAATTCCTAATTACTTTAAAAGCAGCGCTCAAACATTTCCATGGTGTTGGGATCAACTTTGGTCCGGATCACACGAAGAGTCAACTGACACATACAGCTAACACTACTGTTCTCTGGTCGACTATATGTAGCTGTCGACCAGCATTACCTGTCAAGGTGAGATACAATGTGTCTGGACTTCATAGACTGAGGCAACAAAGGAGGCTAGTTATCAAACTACTGGGAACACTTATACCAGTTTACTAAACAGACCAACAAAGGTTGATTGATTCACAGAGCATTGGTGTAGCGTCTACCCAGTGAAGATTTAAGCTATTAGATAAATGGCTTTAGCGTTGAGGGTAATCACATATTTAGTGTGTAACCTCATAAGGCGGAATAAATACCCTTTCAAATACAGGCAGACAAATAAAAGTTTCATGGTCTGTTAACTGGACATATTATGATGAATTCCTGGAGGGTATAAAGGGTGCTTGCCCCAGCGGGAACTTCTTCGTAACACGAAGCCTTAGGGAACTAGTAAGTTTTCAGCTCCGAAAAAACAAGCTTATTTATGTCGTCTCTTCGCCTAGCACGAAATAAATCGTCCCATATATTATATATACATGTATATATATAATTTTGCGGCGATAAACTACATGTACACCCTTTAATTGTGGTGACGCGTTGCTAACTGGTTCACCCAGGCTCACACCTCGAATACCCGATTTGCTACAGCCGCACATCTACAGACATTGCAGTGAATTTCACTGTGTAACTTAGGCATAAAAATAGGACACGTCGCGATTTACAGACTATATTCTTGTGAAGACAATAAAAAAGTAGATGTTAAAAAACCTCATTCCCAAAAAATTTGCCTGAATGTCAAAGGTCTAATTCTGTATGAATGATAGCTGTTGCCTGTCACTCTAAAAGGAAATTTATTACAGTAATAAATGAGAAAAATGGCTGTTTTTAGCGTTCTGGAAACGCTTATGCCGATAAATACAAGTTCAAACCCAGACTGTAAACCAATCCATCAGCGAGCTGCCAGATTCACATTGCCTTGTTACTGGATGAAAATCCCAAAAACATCAAATGACAATGCAAAGTACGCTTGATTTTGAGAGCGAGACAGTTATAGATTACGAGTGGATCATCACTGCACACACGAATTATTGCCAATAATTACCAGATCACACTTCAACAACTTACTTCCAAAGCTCTTATTCAGTGAGAGGGCAACTATACCCAATACGGCAGCTATTATGAGTGCCACCAAGTAAGAAATTTTTAATATCCTCCCGTCAGACATAGATTTGGACTCTGATTTGGGCTGTTCAGATTCGAAACAACTGAGAAAAAGGACGCCCAGACACATAGCTCCATGTACCCTACTGAAGGTTTATATGCACTTATTCCTGGCTGTAAACAGATCCTTCTACAGCGGATGCGGCAAACCAGTCAACAAATCCGACTGAAATTACATCGACTGATTTTTGCGTTTTAAAACGCACATGCACTAGGTAACATGTGCTGTTTGATAGACACCAGCATGCAGGAACACACAAAGTTTCTAAAAGTATAAGGGTTTTTTTTACATCATCATACACTGTCACCGGCGGATTTTTAACGAATTGCAGTGTCTTGTACCGGCGTTTTGCGGATAGTTTCCTCCTAAACTTAGGATTATTGATTGAGAATTGTGGCAATCCAGATAATACGGACAGATTGAGCAAGAGACTGGACTGTATTTATTCTCCTATCATCTGAAGATACTGAGGACACTGAGACCTAATTGAAGTAGCTAGAGGCCTTAAGTTTGGTGCGATAAACAAGCTGTCTTAATCAGAAACTTCATGAGTGAAGGAGCCGTGTTTATTGCATTTTATATGCCTGCTGTAAAAGGACGTGCACACAAACGACCGTGAAGTTGATAGTAATTCCTGAATTTTTCCTCCCCTATGAGTTCCAAATCACACATACCATGGTAATGAAACTGTTGCCAGAACTGTAAATAAAGTTTCAAAACCTGTAAATCATTCCAGTGTGTCGACAATTCATCACTATTGCATATTATTTTCGATACGTAGTGGTACATCCTAGAGAAACAGCATAGCGTCCGGGTTGGACAAGACGAGAAAAAATTTCTTACAAAGAATGTAATTTTAATCAATTGTCTTTCGAACAGATTTCGCATCAAATTAATCAGCTGGTGCTGTGTTTGTCTGGGGGTGAAATTCTCCGAACGCGTTGGCAACTCAATCAAAATTAATTCAACTGTTCGGGAAGTACGTTCATTTATACACCAATTCATAGGTGACTCACCTGAGTTCCAAATGAAGCCCCGGAATTTTCCTCAGCGAACTTTCACGCCCTTTTACCCGTTGACGATTGTTTTATAATTTATTCATTCTTGTTAACCTCTGGATACCCTTATCTATGTTTCCAGTTTCTCTCTGTCTTCCTCACATGGGCTAGTCTGTGTGACAGCATGGCAACCGTGACCCAGGTGCTTTCTCACCAGCCTAGCCTGCGGCGAGCTTCTTGGATAACAAGTCGCGCGGGTCTAATCTTTACCCAGGTCACTTTCACCGACATCTGTGGCACTAGTCCTTTGCTGGCCGTTATGGCTCCACTTCCTCAGTGGTATTGAAAGCTAAGGTTGTAGACGCCCTATTTAATGAACCGGTATAGACATGGTTGTCCCATGTAGTGGTGGGGATCGTTAGAAGCGTGAGACATTCAACAATCAAACTGAGCGTGTTTTTGAAGTAGCAAGCAGCTAGCCAAAAATATGTGCTGCATTGCATCTTGATTGGCAGTTTCTGAATCAACAGAAAGTAGTCATGAAAAAGGCGATAACCACAGTCATTATTAGCCGATTTTGAATAGTGACATCAATATCTGAGGGTTTGAGTCACTTCAGTGCCTGAAGATTACCATAAACTAACTGGCCGATCAAATGCGACTGCGTCAGTAGTCACGTACATGCAGTTGGTAGGCGCAGTGGGCTGTAGGATGGCTTGATTTGCTCAACTTTCGACGCCGATTTAGATCCCATAATTGAGCCCGGCAGCCCATATGGAGGCATGCCGTCATTCGTTCCGAAAATGGTGGGAGTCAGCTGTTCAGGTCACCAGTTTTCTGTTTCTGATTCAGATAGTGGAGGGATTCATCGATCCCTTTAACTCTCAGCGTCATGCTGCCCCACCTTTACTATTGTCCTGCACTTGCCCTCTTAGTGTCACAGTCAGAAGCATTGTTAAGGCCGCAGTGGGCCACCTGACTAACCAAACCATGTGATTAATGGTAACGTCGTCTTCAGGATGGCGATGTGCGAAATAGGCACAAACAAGTGCAGGAGCAAACTTAACGAAGTTGTAACTGGTGTCTCTACGTTGGTTGTCAACAAGCCTAATCAAAATGATGTCTGCACACACGAATCTCATGCAAGTTCAAATGGCCGTGGTTACTCTGGACAGAGAATACAGCACTGAGAGGCGCCATATCTCAATGCTTCCCATGCCGACATAAACAGCAGCATGTTTGTTCTCGGCGCAGAACACCCAATCCTCGCACCTAACATGAAGCTTACCGCTATGTAGTTTTACTTTAGGGCAGCCTCAGTGGCGAAATTTCTGCCAACCTGATGTTGAGCTCTGTTCGTCAGCTGAACACAAGTAAGTGTTATATACGAGTCAGTCAGACACCTCAATTGGCATAACCAGCGAATCTAGTTCTGTACCTGAATGCACCTGCGTCCTCGTCCAAAACTTCTTGTTTTCTGAAAAACTCCTGTATTTTCAATTCTATGTGTCATTTAATCCGAAGAAATCTGAGCCTGTTTTACGAAATGCCACTTCAGGAGGTTTTGCTGCCGTCCAACAGCGAAGTAAACAAACCATGCTAATGCACTCCAATCTAAGGATCTGTGCACAACTGATGTTTGCTATACTCCGTTTTTCAAGATAGGCGAATATTTTGCTCTCATCGGGGATTCCTGCGGACTGCTTGTTGTCAGGCTTTAAGTTTAGCGCATGGTGGAATAAGTTCGCAAGCAGCCTGCTCCACAAGAATACAGTTAGATGCTTCTTGCATTAAGTTGAGGTTTGGTTCCGGCTGCTAAAAGACAACTTCCCAAGAAAAAGTAGAAAATAGTGTTCAGCTGTAGCATCCTTCAGGTGCCTAACTGCCATGCTACCCTAAGTAAGCACGAGGGCTAAGATACTGCCAGGTTGCTCAAGCCTAGCCAGGGGAAGTCGACAGGCGGACCGGACGACGCGGACCTTCCGGTCAGTAAATTCGCACTCTTACCATTTGGGCCGTCTCGCCCAAGAAAAAGGGGAGATGGCCGTGAATCACAGATTGTATATACGCCCCTGCTAATGGGCTTCATAACATGCATATAAGTTGTAATCGCTCGAAGACTGGAGCATGCGGATATGGTGGTAATGCAGCAGAAGGTTTGTCTAAGAAACATTTCAAAAATAAATAAACTGCAATCCAAGTGGTTACTAACTATAGTAACATTGTGTGGACGGCTGTAATATGAATTCAGGGCTTTTAGCTGCATGCAGGTCAGCAGAGGACACAGTCTCGCTCCACTTCCGTATGGACTTCGAGCACCCAGGTGACATTTTGAAGGTTCGAAACAGGGCTAACAAAATTTCCGTAAGTGAGCGTCAAGCTTGGACGCAGTCCGAAAAAATGACGCTGAGCGTTCGACTCATTCGTAGCGTTCTCTTTATACTCGTCTTAGGGCATTAGCTCAGCAAGTTATGCTCTGGAGGTACCGAAATTCACAATGACTATCTGGAATATTTACATCTGTTATTTCAGCGACTCTTTGACTGAGCTGGATAAAGGATGCCTTCCTCCTGGTCAAGAGAATTGTCGCCAAGTCATCAAGACCTCATGTCGTGCCTAAAAAATCAGATAAGAAGCACGACTTAATGATTTGCATACACTTGGTAGTGTTACACCTAGTATAGATGCAATAGAAACTCTACTGTTAGTCGTAACTACGGAAATCCTCAAACACAACTTAACTAATTCAGCATAAAGTCATATCCAATTCGGTGCCAGAGTGGTTGGTAAACAGTCTAATGTAGACTGCGAAATGCAGTAAAGGAAAACGTTTATCCGATAGATGACAAGCACCTTTTTGGGGTGGATGAAACAGTAAGTAGATTTGCCGTTTCAAAATGCTGATAATTAGGATCGAAAGCAGACGACACATTGCTGGATATTTTTCACAAATGGGTTCGCAAATATTATGAAAAATATTCTTCAGCCGAAATAAGTTGTATGGGCATATCGCTAAAATCCGAAGATACCTCATGATTGGTTTCACACTGTTCGATTCTCATCAAGTGGGCGAAGACTTCGGAAGCCCATTTGATTAATCTCTGACCTGAAAAGCAACTGGATCGATTTTTTTTAAGTTTTAGGCTGACGGGTACTGTAGCAACGGTTAGCTATTCACCATTCGAGGGCATATAGGTTAGTAGTGCTAGTAGTCACAGGGAACACCATGGATACTCCCATGAATTTACCTTCCAGATGAGCTTAAAAGGCCTTTCATTCT
The DNA here is from genome assembly GCF_000715545.1 of Opisthorchis viverrini. NCBI lineage: Eukaryota > Metazoa > Platyhelminthes > Trematoda > Opisthorchiida > Opisthorchiidae > Opisthorchis > Opisthorchis viverrini. The sequence continues at coordinate 388,401 of NW_008751975.1, read as the reverse complement.
TCCATCAGTTACTTGCCTTTTGGCTGCTTGGTTATTCTGGAGCGACATTCATCTACATTCTACATCAAAGTACGCTGGCATGATCGGTAGATTATAAATATTTTGCGAAATCGTCTATTACCAGTAGTCACAGTACTTTCAGTTAACATCACACCACCACACCCACTTTCTATTGAACTTGTGGGCTTCTACAGCTACAGCTTGGGTTAAATCGGTCAGTGTTTCAACCGCGGCCTTCCCTCTTGTATGCGAACCATCACATTATGATAACATTAGCCGGGATACGCAAAGTGATTGGCTCATGGAGTCTTCTTTTTGCAAAGGCACTTCATCGAGAAGTTCGTGCCGAATTTGATTATCACTTACTAGTAACGCCCCAGTGGGAACTCAGATTTCATTACCGCTCAAATATTGATTAGATGCCACAGCTATCTCTTCACATGTGCTGCGATATGCCCATCCATCTTGGTTGGCCAATTCGCACTGGATTTGAATGAAATATGAGTCGGGAAGATCAATGCAAACCCTCAGAAATATGAGGGACATAGCGGAGTTTGTAGATTAATTTTGTTGCCCTTTTCCGGTCGCAGGAGAACATTCCTCAGCATACTGAAAGGTCGATACGCCAGGAACTGTTCTAGATCTAGTCGAAAACCCCATTTGTGAGATTAAAATGACAAAAGGGTCGTTGTGATGAAGCGCCATTTCACTCGAATCTACATATCGATCGTAGGACAATGCCAGTGAAACCAACCATCAAGCATTCTGAACACACGCTTGAAACGAATTCTTCTTGTTTGTCTAAGATCCTATAGGTGGTTTCTTGTTCGAATAAAAACTTAGCAAACCTTGTAATCTATTCACTTTTCTAGGGGTAAATTTCGTGACGGAAAGAAACGTTACCAAATACTGAGTATAAAGTCCGTCGATCAGACTCTTCGGAACGATATTTCGATCGGTTCTAGACTTCTTTACTTCATGTCAAACACTTTCCAGGAGCTCCAAAAGCATCCAGTGGGTGATAGAATAACAAAGCACAACCGCTTTATGAAAATCTGGAAGCGAATTGGTAGTCTATAATGAAACAAATGTACCCTACGCGCTCAAGTCTGAATCAGCTCGCCGATTGCGCAAACAGCATCTTGTGAGGAAAAATCTTAATTCGAACAATTTTCATCAGTGCCTCCCGCTGTGACGTCAATGGTGGAAACGTCTGCTAGGGATAGATGGACCGGTGAGAGGGAGTTGAGAAGACTACAGGTCGATGATTCGGACACCCTCACAAGTTGAGGCTGAGAGATCTGACTTTGCTATTGTACACCACTTGGAGGTCAAAGGCGGCAACTTGTTGGTTTGCACTGTATGTTCCACCGCGTGAGTTCATCAAACCTGCTCTCGTTAGATGTTTTCTTAAGTAGCGATGTTTGTCGTGTAATCTGAGGGCAGATGGGTGGATCGCTCAGTTTACGAAACAGCCTTGGTCATTTACGGACTTAAATTCATTTATCTGTTTGTTTTATTAACCCGGCTGTAGGTGATGCACACAAAGCCCGTCTAAACGAGGTCAGAAGTTATCGTCCGTATGGAAGGTCAACTACATTACGAATCCGTTTCATCTTCGTCAGTGATCAAGGTGGTTTAGCAGATCAGACAAGAAGGAATAAATATAAGTAAATCAAATGCAATCAAGAGCAACTCAGTAAGGAAATCTAACGGTAGTATAAGATTACCCGGTCCAATGAAGAAGCGGTTGATGGTCAGCAGCTACTGCAGAACAGCTGTCTCACTGAGAGGCCACTCAGAGTTCCATGGCTCTTTCACTGAACGTATACCGGAAAAACTTGCAGAACGTTTCACTTCGTAAAGACAACCAATATCTCAGCCCACAGGAAGAGGGATGGTAAAGACTATAAAGGTGATGTACTGTTTGATGATGCGTGTAGAATAGCAGAAATTTTAGAATGTTGTGCATTCAATTATATTTCGGTATCTGAATGGTTTCTGTATGCACAACTGAAAGTAATTCCATTTTCAGGATTTATAAGGGCTATAAGCAAAGAGCAATGCATCTGAGAGATGTGAGGATTATTTTGTGATAAATAAGTAAACATAGGATTAAACTACTCACAAGGTTGCTGAAAATTCTTCGACAGCCCATGACCGGTTTCGCCCTTCTTGGGGCTCATCAGGTAGGCGCAGTCCCCGAGTTTCCGTCAACCTTATGATCTACTTGAACCCGAATTGCACTGTTTCCGAGAACTACACTCATTTGCAAATCGATTTGGTTTTCACGGGAGACTCAACTGAATCTCTCGTTTATGATGTTCTCCAGCGGAATGTGCTGCACGCAGGCCGCCTCATGATTCACTCGGTCTTTTAGTCCATTAAACCAATCTAAATCTGACACACTACGCTGAAGGCTTTGGAACCTTTCGAACAGACCAAAACCAGTTTCTTCCAAATTGGGACTCACCAAGTTGATACAGGTCCCGAATTTCTATCAGGTTCATGTTGTAACTGAACCCAAATTGGACGGGTTCTGACAAATACCCTTAATTGCACACAAATTCGGTCTCGACAGGAGGCTCAAACGAATTCAGCCGAATATTTCCTTATGGATATGCTGCATCAGAAGTCTCGTGTTTCAGATGGCACGATATTCGTGTTATCAAAATACTTTGTTGTCTAGGCATTATACACTATCCATAAGGTTGCTGATCTCACTTGTAATCACGCAAGACTTGCTACCAATTCAGCTCAGCGAACGGAGATAGACAGCGGGAATATCTTCCACGGTCTAGATACTCTCTGCTGTTCTCTTAAATTATTATGCTACCTTCCTTGTTATGGAAGACGATGAAATTTCACTGTTTAGGTGCGGTCCAAGTGTACCAAAGGAAGGCGCTTTGGAACGAGTCATGGTTTGGCAAAGAAACCTACCTATTTTTATGTATTTATTTTATCACTTGCCAAAGGCGGATGCTGTATTTATACTTCCTTTACAAAAACAGGGCGTTCACATTTTACCACATTTTTTGGCATCAACTGGTGTATTTTAAGATGAAACGCAGGGTAAACCACATATGCACCACCTTCATTTTGATATTTTACACATCGAGCTTTAGGAAACAGCAGCGATCAACTGCAAACGTAGGATACAAATTAAGAGTGACGCATTTGTTACCCTTGGTGCTTTGAACACGATATGAATTCGCCTTCTTGTCAGGTCTCAACTCAACGTATCGAACAAGATAAACAAGGTCGACAATTTACTCAGCTCACTTTAATCCACAGCACTCGGGTGAAGCACTATTACAGGAGTGGGGATGATGGTTTTCCTCATAGATATTATCCCTATTTGTGAATGTGAGGAAATCTTCATGACCTCCACTTTCTTATTAGTACCGGTCCAGTGCTGTCAGTCTAAGAATGAAAATCTTATTAATCACAGGATTAATGTTTATCAATGAGCCTGTTACTGAGTGGCTCCCCGTAACACTTACATGGTGCAATGAGAGTGGTCGTGAAGCGGCTTACGGAACTGGCGGCCGACATATTTGTGTGTACAAACCGGGAGTCAACCACATTCCACTGTAGGCTGCTGTGATATAACAGTGGTTCTCAGCTGGAAAAACTCCTATATAGGGGAAAGTTAGGTTTAAGACCGGAAGCCCAGATACTAGCTGCAAAATACCGCATGTTTATCCAATTCGTATGATGCCTGAATCATTCCACTCCCTCCTCATCAGTTTTCACGAACATTTGTTTTTCGTTTTATTGAGTTTTCAATTGATTGTACGGTAGAGGAGCCAATGCCAGTGATAACGATAATTACTGCATGTGATAAGAGTAAGTGCGTTTGCACCTAAAAACGTGCCTCAGCCCATATGGAACAAATCACTAGAATTTTATCTGAGCCATCGTCCCGTTTAGTCCCATTGTACATGGCTTGTTGTCTTGTCACGCAGGTACATAGGACCGGTCATGATTTCGGAGCCAACCTAAGTGGGTCGAAAAGTGACAATTCGGTACTGACACCGACATCCCTAACTTAGGCGGAATGATCCCACTTGTAGTACTATCCGCGGTGATACATGAGGAAGGAACGTGCGAAAAACTCAAAATATGTCACATGATGTCCCATTCGAGCATGGCCGAAAAAGAAGTGGGTGTTCAGAAACCGACGGTTTGCTTACTCAACTAGTTGATTTCATCCCTAGAGCCCTGTGCCATTTCTCCGCCTCACCGCTACCCTCGTCATTTTACTTTTAGTTGTACGGTTTGGTGGACCTACTATTTTTTGCGTCGAGGTCAATCGGGGTAATTTAGCCGCAGTTATGCCCACTGTAACTATTTAGTGCAATATCCTTCCTATTCCACGTTTCCATGTTGCTTGGGGGCCTGCAACTAATTCGAGTTACTTATCATTCGGCCCATGTTCTAACAACTGGATTCATCTGGCATGATAATGTAGCGAAAAGCAACGATCAGTATCCCATCCAGCTTTTACACCAGTCTATATGTTTAGAAATTGGCATGAAATATTGTTGGTCATTAGCGTGTGATGGGTATAACAATGCACCATTCACTGAACATTGCATTCGGCAGGTGCTGCCACCGATCTGGCACACATTTGCTGCTGTACTTCAGTTGCTGTACATATTTTTGTTAAAAATAGCTTTACTGGTCATCTGTGTAAGGTTTATATTTGGGCCGAGCTACTGTCGTGGATAAAGTCTTCTCTCGATGGTTTGTGAAATAAAAAGACGAAAGAGGTCACATCAACATGCCCAGTGCTATTTCAAGTTTAGTGTTGGGTTTCTTAAATTTAGCGTAAAATCCACTACAACTTTTCTACCAAACAATCCCAAATTTTCACACCTAAAATTAGCTGATAATCTAGACCTTCCTAATTGACGCACTCAAGAACTAAGGTACGGTGCATCTGCTTAGCTTTACACTAGGATTAGATACGATCTATTTCTCACTTGCATCAGCTTTGTTATATGTTTGATTTCCTCCATCAGTCAATACCACGCAAGCAGATGAGAGTGACTCATCGGTCAAAATTGTCAGAACTACGAGGCAGCGTGACACACCAAAAGCTTGACGTACCAATTGACAACTGATTTTGGGGTCTTTGAACCATCCACTGCTGTAGTTAGGCTGGAAGGTTAATGGACCATTTCGGTACCAGAACTTGCTTAACGTGAGTTGTTTCTCAGAGCCGGATTCCCCTCGAAAGTGGTCCACGTGGTGGCATTCATTTGTCCAGTCGGACTGGTTTTGTTAAGGTTGTTTCATAGAATTAGCGTGAAATTTCTTGAAGAGAGATACTGGTTACTTTTGACAATGTATACTACGAATCATCTGGCGCCTCCGCACCAGTTCCAACCAGTACA
>NW_008751975.1:342484-379682 GCF_000715545.1 Opisthorchis viverrini | reverse complement strand
TATTCTCCTGTCACTCTTTCCCATTCTTCGCTTGCATTCACTGTTTATGTTTGTGATCATGCTCTTCAAAAAAACAAATGATAAGTGATACTCCATCCATAGCTGGCTGTGATATTAAACACAATTCTACAATTCTAAAAGCTCCGAGTGTCGTTTCTCGAAAATAAAATAGGGGAAAATCGGTAGCAGTCATCAGGTCAAATATAACTACTTTATGACACTAGTAATGGGCGAATTATAGTGGGTCTCTTTGGGTTATGCAAAACTGGAACGGTATTATTTGATAATTTAGCGCTAATAGGTATTTGAGTAGGACAAAACATAATTTAACTGAAACGGTTTGCTTCATTCAGTGGCCAGTGGAAAGATCTTGGTTGAAATTCACTCAGATAAAACGATTTGTGATATCGGCCAGAAAAATTATCTTGCAGCATTTAGCCGGTCGTTTTGTCCATACAAATGAGATAAAAAAAAGGTTGTGGCTTCAGCAACGTTGAAGAAATGACTGTTCCTGATTGTAAAAATTCACTTTGGTAGGTGTGATTGGGACTGCTTAATGCCCACAAGATCGCCCTAGTCACAACTCTGGATCCACTATTACCTGATTTCTGGAGCTGCATAGAGATGCGTTCGAAAATCAGAGTCCAGAGGTGCCTCAGAGTGCTACCGATTCACCTGAACTTGCGGTCGCAATCAAATGGATCGAATAAACATGCTTTAGTAAATAGTGATAACAAATCTTTGGTTGGGCTAATTAACACACGCCTGTTTTATCTGGCCAAAGAACTGGTTGCGTTAAACTACGTTTTACGGCCGCGTTCAAACAGTGTTTAGTCATTGGACTACAGCCTCATTTGTAAAAATTTAAGCTTGACACTGTTTGCAGCAAAGAAGAGCGCTGATTCGGTCTGAGAAATTATCAGAATTAAGAAGTCACCTAACTTTGAAGGACTACTCCGTGGAATATGATATAATATCTGAGTAATCAGTGTTTGCAGGTGGTCCATCCCCAGATTTCTCATCCCTAAATCTGACTCTATGGGGCGTAAACCCCAGGCTGTTGCTCAATATCCTGGACACAGAAGTTAAACACAGATAGGTTTGACAGTAGGATGCTTCTTTGGGTAAACTCGAGCAATTAACGTCCAGCTTTCCGGACGTGTGCTCTACCAAGTCAGCTACGCAGCCCTCACACGCCTCGCCACGCTTACGTAAATGTGCTTTATACATTCCTGTCCAGTGGATCGACGATTCCAGTGGTGATCTCCGTGTGCAGCTCACGATTTCTATACGTTGAAATTTTCCGGGTGTCCAAAAGGGTTCAAACTGAGCTGTCAAATTTTTGCCGGGAATCAAACTTACCTTGAGATTAGAATTTAAAACCCAAGTAAATTTAGTGAGGGGAGGTTAGGTCGATCACCGATGACACGCTCGCAGGATGATCTACTATTTTTTATATCTTGAATAGCAAAACAAAAGAAACCCAACTGGGGCTTCTCTGCTCCATTCTAGAGACGAATTATTCCGATGTCTCCTGAAGCTCTCGTTATTCACAAAGACCGTTCAAAGACACATCAACATCCAAAAGAAATTTTTGGCGTGCCCATTAAATGATGCTCTCCAGAATAGAATGAATGCACCACCAAATGTATGTATGAATAAATGTGCGCATAAATTTTTGCAGTATGTATGTATATAAATGTAAACAAATATACTCACTTTGATTTGAAATATAGTTCCACAATAATGGGTGTTTTCTGGTTTTCTGAATATTTTCACATAGCCTGAAGATGCCTCCACTCGCACCCTACATCTGTCACTGTGAGGGAATTTAGCCTGATAGCGTGACCAATGCATAGTGGTATGTACTTCAAATTGGCCTGTGACAATCTGAGCGTACTTGTAGATATGCAAATCAACACTATTTTGGTGAACGTCTGGTGAACCATCATTCCTTCCGTAGCACCGTGATCCATCCAGTCAGTGTATAGAAGAAGTATGCCTGAGCGGCTGGGTATCAAAATAGCATATATCTTTACTGTTTTGGCTGCTACGGCGCTCGGCATAGTTTATTTGGGACTGGATCCAAGTCTACGGGGTAAGTCGCGTGACGTCTACTTCCATGCTCGTCGCACCTTAGAAATATGGACCGCATCTATTGCAAATGGCACGATTTTATGCCCGAAGCTAATTACACTAACCGTTTTATCATGCTATTTGCCTTGCGCTTCTTGTATGCAAATGATACAGTTCAGGGAGCAGATTGTGTACATATGCTCCAACCCCTTGTTTACGGGAAAACTTATAAATGTGGAACCCATTTAGCTGCGATCGATATCTTGAAGCATTGTTGTTTACAATGAACTGTTGCTCATCTTTTCTTCCTCTGAGGGACCATCCCACTCTACAACACATTTTATTGTTGATCAGGGAACTGCAGGGCTTAGAGTGTCGCAATTTAAGAAGCGGTTTTGTTACTAGTGCATTCCATTGTGCTGTGAGGACGGACAGTCCTGGAATTGGATGTCACATTGGGCAAGGTAGTGCCGTAGACCACGCTACAATACCTTTAATAATATCTTTTAATTTTCTTTGTACTCGTTGCCTCTCTAGCAGCATACAAAATTCACGGTTTCCTATAGTCCATTCTAACCTTTGATTTGCTAGCCATGTAACCAAATAAGCAAATACAACAGGTGCATTGTAATGGGAGAGACTCGTCACATGTGGAATAAGCATATTTGCAGACGGATTTAGTTAAGAATAAATTAATATAACCCAGGGTAATTTCTTTGTGAAGAATTTTTGGAGAAAATGTCAATGTGCGGCAGTTAACATCGGACCTGACTTAAAAACCTGACCAACTGAAAGGCGAAAGCAAGACCAAATTTCATTTATTTCTTGTGCATGAGAGGACGTTAAATGAGCGTGTAATGAGCAAAAGCCTCACTCTTGAATGAGGTCAACTCACAAATCAAACTGATTGATTCATGGAATACTCATGTTTACCCGGTATTGCTCATCGCTCGCTAACTATATATATATATATATATATATATATATGTATATATATGTATATGCATAATATATCAGGAAGACCATGCGTCGTATACGTGCATCACATCAACATATAGTATTTTTATAAGCAATGTGTTTCATGTCATACATCATATCACACACCACGTATTTATCGTATAATATTCATCCTTCCTGTTTGAAATCACTCACCACTCCTATAAAAACGATTTAGAAGTACAGGTCTCGTAATTGTGAATCTCTCCCTGGCTTTGCCAATCGCGCCCGTATTTTATCTTCCCTCCTGTAGGGAATACACAAACTGCAACGCAAAAATGTGCCACCGCCTTCAGCATCCAAGCCGTCATTTTACTTGTACCGACCGCAGTGTTATTCATCGTCCGTGTCTTTAAGGATGAGGACGAACTCGACGTTTTCCTGATTATTTCTTATAGCCTCGCCAGCGTGGCACGTAAGTTACTGGTTTTGAACGCTAGCGTGACAGATGCCATAAAATGTTTTGGTTCCATTATAACTACTCAGGATTTTATTTTGGTCATCCTAGAACCAGATTGCAGACATTTTACATGCACCATCTACCTTTTGTCACAAGTGAAATTGATTTTCCTGTTCCGCTTTTTGTCCGGAACTTAGGGCAACGTAATTAGAGTGTGAACCGTAATGCCTAACCGAATGGTGTCCGTGCAGGCATAAATTCAATCCACGGACAGTTCATCTTTCTATCAGACACAGAGAAATGGTAATTTTCATCACATCTGAAGGTGGGAACTATCATCAGAGTCAACAGGCTGGTGAAAAGGAAAGCAGTGACCATGTGTAAGCATGTATGCATGCATGCTAACGACCAAAGTTAGAAAAATCCACCAAAGAAGTCTTCCTCCGCGATAGTTATGATACTGTCCTCCAACAACGTGCACCAAAACATAAGTATAAACTTTGGCTTATAACCCTTATACTACTGTGAAAACGCCCAACACATCCACCAAAATGTCTCTATTCAACCGGGTTTCCCGGAATTGGAACGGTGGACCGACCGGAGGAGGGATAAGTGAAGCCCCAAATAGAGTGCGACGAATACTTTTGCAACAAACGCATGACTTCATCAGTACCTTCAGAGAGTGAAATGTTACTTTTCGCACGCATTTTTAGTGCCATACAAACACCATTCTAAGTTGGTTATATTTAAACCCCTAAGGTGAAGGCAGTAAAGACTGCTGAACACGTGCTAACTTATCGTTAACTTCGAAATTCCATACTCACACTCTGTCTCTGATGCAGTTTACACCATTCCCGAGATGTCCCGGAAAACAATACATCTCAGTAGACGGCAATTTGTAAAGTTTGAGGCCTGTCTTAGCCACCACAATTTACGGTACAGGATGTCCTCCTTTAACGATTGGCCACTTTGCATCAGGATCTTCAACCACGCTTTCCCTCCCGTTGATCTTCAGAGATGACAACAATGTCTTCTACACTTTGATCTACAGTGGTCTGGACCAACAAATTTATCAGCCAAAACGACTAAAAAGCCCCTGGTGTTCTTCTAGTAGTTCATNTTAAAAGAAGTGTGACAATGGATATTCCTGCTGGACACCACTTTTTGTTAGGGAGGTTTTACAAAGAACCCCATATACTCTTACAAGTCCGGAATTATGCTGATGTGGGGACCAGGTTCTGTTCACAACTGTTGGGCTGGTTAGAAGTGCAGATTGAGTGACATTTGGACAAAATATTGAAACCAAGGAACATAACTATTGAGTTCCATCTGTTTAGACGGCACTGGTCTGATAGCTGCTCGAGTGTGAAGCTGTGACCAATTCAAGTTCTACTCGGTCGATATTCTGATTGATATTCAGGGGTGGAGGTTTTGGGTACCATGCTAAAATGAAGAACAATCAGCGTCGAAGGAAGCCCCATTAGAGCTGTACCCCCACTGATCATAAATTTGCTAACATCCTTCTGGAGATGAGTGCTGTTATAGACCTATCCCAGTTTTTCCAAATGAACTGTTCTATGCAAATAATTTGGGCACCACCAACTAGGGCATTCCACGTCGTCTTTGAATAGAGTACATGGAAGCTCACCGGGACCAGGAGAACGATGATGCTATAGTAGGGATGCATATGCAAACACTTCTAAGCCGAAGAAATTCCGGCTTCACAGTCCATACAATGAGACCCAGTTCATTGGATGTACGATATTCTTTTGTAAATCACATCGGTGCAAATAATTTTTGTGACCTAGCCTGGTGGATGGAAATTCAGTGCATATGGTCTAACAACTGCTTGTATTCTCTCGAGTGGTTTAACCATAGGTTTGGCTTTGACAGCCATGGTCCTAAATAGATGCCTAAACTATCACATGGTTAACGAAACGGGTAACGAATACAAATATGACCTTTATGTAAAACTAACATACTTAACGCCTTGGTTACCCCTCATTTGCTTTCACGCAATTGTGTTGACTCGATGGCATTCTGAAGAAGGTACAAAAGCACTAGCGAATAATCAAAAATTGCGTTTTGTCGTTGCTGCATTCTACCTTCTGTTCGCCTATGATGGAAAATAGTTCTTCGCTGCTACACACTGATAAGAGTGAGCATTCTTCCCGCATGTTCTGAAACGGATGAAATAAAAAACTCAAGTCACGGCGAGGTTCAGGACCTCCTAACTGAGGGATCAATTTTGGCGTTTCCCTCTCATGTTCAATTAAACTTGAAGCGTCATGTATGGCGCCTCGGGTTTATTTGACACTTGATGATTAAATGTTAGCCATTTTGAAGCTGAAAATGGATATAAGTAATAATTAGGTGGTCTTCGCAGTCCGACCACGTCCCTTTGAAGCATAAAGACTTTCGAAGATTACTTCGGCTTAGGATTCAGTTCAGCTCAGTTCAGCTATACAGAGACAAACTTTCATCCTCACCAACGCTACGAACATTGCCGAGTCTGAATGATGAATAAATATTTACGTTTACATTTTCCTCAGGTGATAACAGCGTTCCGATACAGTATGAAATGCTCTAGCCTATTGATCAATGATGTAAAATCGTAGTGAGTACGATGTGAGCTAGCTACCACGAAGAGAGGGTGGCGGGCAACGTATGGAGCATCCACTGTCGACCAGTATTCCGTGTGACGTCTTTGAAGCTATTCAATAGCCCGAAAGTGAAAAACACCATTCAAGTTGGCCAATATTTGAAATACACCTTAAGCTCAATGTGACATCAATCCCTACCAGTGCACTTTATTTCCAGCAGTACCAGTCTAACTGGAACTCAAAAACAAAGAATGCAACTACGTACAAGAATAGCAATAACGATCCTTTTTAGTATTCTCCCCATGTTTGAGTGGTGTTCGGGATTTTTGTTAGAAATGACATTATTTCCTACTTTTTCTGCACAAGAACAAGGTTACCCCCAAATTGTCTTCCCTTATTCCTGCAGTGCTTTTTTACATCATATCCTGTGGATGTGCGTTCAGTACTTCCTTGCCTGCAGAGACATGGTTACTTTCGGCACTATGGATGACCATTTGTGCGGTCGGTCTGGCGCTCCTTTTTCTGGCAGAAAAACCGTTTGAATAAGGTTCTCACTCCAGCCGGTTCAGGTCATGTCCGCTGCTTTCACTAACGCGCCTCTTTGTTCAGTTTTTTTCTATAGTTTTTGTGCAATTTTGCATGAAATAAACATGTATAAACAAGAGTTCAAATTTTGAGTAGTCACGTGTGTGCGCTTGAAAAAGTGGAGGATTCATGAGCTTCAGGGACGATCATGATATCTGTTCCCAAGTCTCATAAGTCAAGACTGATAAGATAAGCTCTCCTCGGTTAATGATCATTAACGTCATCTGCTGTAGGCTGAGTCAACATTTGATAGTGGAAATTCGTCGGGGTTGTCTTATTCAGTAGTGTTGCGTTCATTTGAAAAGTTGCATTTGACAAAAATGACTGCATATTTTCTGCGGGACTGGGATTGAGATGCCTGCCGCTTCTGTGCCCCTCATGCCCCCTTCTAATGGTTGTGCACCAACGACCAATAATCGCAGATTACATGTGGAACCGACGGAAAAAAACAGGTGTGTGTTAGTATATGATTCCGTTATTAAAGCCTAACGTATGATGTATTTTTGACATAGTAATCACAAATACCCTTAAGTAGAGGACGAAGTCCATTAGGTAGTTTCGTTTTTGAATGCGACAGCACCGAGAGCGCAAGTAAATATGAAAGCATATTGGGGAGCTTGGTGGTACAGTAGACTCTGGCAGAATCGGGATTGCACTAATCACTTATTAGGGTGAGGACTTGCAGAATGCATGTTTTCTTTTTTTTCTATGACCGGAGGACGACGCATGCATTCTTCAGCCACTTCGTCCAAACTAGAGCACCTCTTACGCGAATAAGTGTTCCACTCACGCCTATCAATTTCTCACTATTTAACACTACAACTTACTGATGTTTTTCGTGGGAGTCTGGAGAACTAAACGACTTAAAAAAATATGGAACTTATATCACCAATCCATTTGTACAGACACCGTTGGTCAAAAATATTTTAGTACCTACACATGTATCTTTAAACGACATGATTTAGCCTGATGAAATCTTCGGATGACGTGCTGGAAATGACGTTCAATCACCATCATCTTGCAGACCATATAAGGCCAAACCGCCACTACCCACTTGACATCACGCAAATGTGATCTGTACGGATTACTAGGCCTCACTCTACCTGAAACGGACATACTTAGGCTCTGCTTTCAGTAGTATCTGCAATAAATCCAAACACTGCGGTGCTGGAAGTGGCTTCGTGTGATCATTCTTGTGAATACGGAACTGATTATTGGTTCGTCTTGCGCATCTTATGAGTGATGTTCATGTACCACACCGCGGATTTCAACCGTTGAGTCACCACAAGATTTGCCACGTGCGGGACATTAGTAACTATCTGGATAGCACTGCAGCTGCGCAACATTTCGGCCTTACCTTCTGGTATTTAGTCTGCATATTGAAGCTGTGTGGCCTAACTAATACTCACCGCAAAACGTATGCAGCCTAAAAGGAAAATCGGATGTCCGGGTTGTCAGCCTCCCTACATAGATGAAAGCAGTTCATGGAAGCTAAAGTTTAGAATGTTGCGCAGGAGTCACGGTCTGTCTCACAGCGGATCTGAAGTTAAAAAACTGATGGGGAAAGTTTTTTCTGGTTTCATCTTACACATAGCTGACTTCCGATACAACCTGTCCTACGGGCCATAGGTTGCATCCAGGCTTTATCAACGGCTTGCATTGCAGGCAACTAAGTTGCTTGCTCGCATAAGCTTGTAGAAGTCTTTGGACAGATATTGAGTTACGATTTCAGATTTAGACATTCGGTCGGGTTCTCAGGTGACAGTTGGGAATTTGAAGGTTACGTTGTTGCAGGTTCATATTTCGGCTTTATAAACATAGGACCGTTTCCCCTTGTGTTTGGATCATTCGAACAGTCTTTTTTACTGTGAACTTGGATGCACTTCCACATCATACTTCCGTCAAAACAGATCACTTTCGTCGGGGAGTGTCAAAGAAAAAAATTATCCCTATATCACGAGCTGAAGTGCGTTTACAGTGGAAACGGGATTTGTGGATGCAGTTCCTATCCACGGGACATGTTATGTATCATGGGGCATCTCGGTTTCCTTCACAGGGTTGGATCAGACGTTTGTGCACGTTCTCTTCATTTATGTATTCAAATTAACTTGGCAGCATGCGCAAACTGTCGACCTGTGCGATCATTTGTAATAGACGTTAAGATTGACCGTTCAAGTAGGAGAAAGAACTAATTTGTCTGAAATAAATCCTCGATGAGTTGTGCCAGTAGGACTGTAAAAAGTATTGGTCTACTCAAGCGATGCCCAAGTCGTAACCAGGAATGTTTTCGAGGGGTAAGCCAGATGAGCTTGAACTTTACTGCACATATTTAATAAACAACCACAAGAGCGTAAAAGGTCTGACTGTTGTCGAGCCATTACCTAGACAGAACCCGAGTGAACGGGCAGATAAAACGCTCATCAGGCCATTTGATATGCTAAAACTGAAGCTTTAAGGGGTGATATATACTTTTACACTGCGGAATAAGTTGTCTAGTGGTTCAGGCTTACTGGAGAACGTGGTCAAGATTGTAATCCAACTTCTAAAGCGATTCTATGACAAACTGGTAACTGCACAAAGAAAAACAGGCTGACACAACCAGTTCATAAACTGCTTTCGACTCGTCTGTTGATTTTCATGAAGAAATGTATTATGCATCTGATATTGGAAAGCTTCTTGTAGTTTTACTCCTTCATGCATCCACGTGCAAATTTATTTCACTTGCTGATGCTGAATTTTACCTTCACTTCTGCAAAATATCCGAACAGTATATTCTGTCCTAAAAAGGGTTTACGAACAAGCCTTGGATTATTCTGAAAGCGTTCAAAAAATGCCATCTTGTTTTCGTATCGGCCCTCCCTATCTGATGTTGTACGAATTGGACCCGCTGCTTCTATTGCTAAACTTATTCCTTGAACGTGGGTGAAGCCAACTCTGAAACTACTAAAAGAACGCGAGTTGCGGAGGCACTCGAATTCTACTGCAACGTAACTGCATGATAATCCATCTAACTGTTGGGCTAAGAATAAGGATGACAGTCCTTTGAAGCATCCCGCTCCCGGTCACTTTGATACTGGCCAATGATTTCTCGTCGCCTAACTTTTTTCTATCGTGTAAACCATGCGTGAAAATGGCAGTTCAATCTAAAGTGGTAAATGTGTCTTAGGTGTGGTGCGAAAACGGAAACTAAACGTTTAGTCGTTTTGTGGACATCTTTAACTAGCCCAGTTCATACAGTAAAATGAACAGCCAAACTTGTATTGCGGAATTGCACGTTGCATGTCAGTTTTATACCGTTCTACCCAACTGAATAAATAGTACACGGTCAAACGTCCGGTCGCCAAAAGCAACCCATCTAATGAACCTCATGTGTAACAATGCATTTTTGTATGCTCAGGACACCGCGCGTCATCAACAATAAAACCGTATACTTCGTGGCGTCAACCCAGAATAATCAAAAGATGATTGCGTTCTTCTAAAATAACACTTCGGGACATTTTTCCAAAATGTGTGTCGTCATACTTCCTCCTATAGTAGGTTTGCCGTTCATCGTAGCAGAAAATCAGAAAAATTTCTAACCCATGCAACATAGCTGTTTAACTTGCTTCAAACAACCTTCAAAACGCCCCAGTGTGATAGCTGCCAAGAAATCATTTCAAGAATGAGTAAATCTGATTACTTGATCTCAGTCAGCTAAAACTACGGTAAGGTTTTTATTTGCGTAGTTCGTATCACAATTCAACGTACATCTTATGCGGACACCTGCACTCCTCCTTATAGGTGCGCCAAAAGCCGCAGTGAGGCATCGCTATCCAATTTAACTCTACCCGATGCGTTTGAGGCTAGAATATGGTACCAGAAAGAGGGGTGCACAAACATTTATCGTGGACCCATTATGCACACTACCAAGTTTTTTAAAGTAAGCAACTGAGGCCTCTTGCTACAGTTTTTTCAGCGTAATATTTTTGTTTATTTTCAAATCACAGGCAACAAGAATTTGTCATCAAGTTTCGAATCAACACCCGCTAAATATGCAATCCTGTTGGAGTCACTACTTCAGACTGCTTAACTTCATGTTTCCATTCGAACGAATAACTTCCTATAACTGCTTAACTTTCACACCATGAAGTGTATTATTTTAATATCTGTCGTTGCCGTACCTTGAGGAATGTGAGTTGTTGGGTGGCGTTTTTTTGTGATAGAATATATTATCAACCAAGTCACGCGAAAGTAAAGTTAATGGCGTCTATTATTTTGACGATCAAACTTCGTCGGGGCAGTGGACGGTCGACGATTTAAAAACCCAGTCACGCCTGTCTCAATCAGACGGAACTGCTTAATAGGCGCACACGCTACTAAACTGTTCGTTCAAATTAGTTCAAAGTTGGTGGTGACAACCAAGGATATTTACACGACAAAACGGAAGCCAGTAGGAGGAACTTTCAACTTATGACAGATAAAAGCTCAAAGAAGAACATCTAAGCAGAACTGACGATTTCGGGTTCTCCTATAGTGACTCAGACTCAAAAGGAACAGACAATCCTGGTCGAACTGGCAAGTGAACACCACTATGATTAGAACAGCCGGTCAGTTGTTAAGGTTGATGAAACTGGTATGGGTTTGGCGGGTCATCCATCCAAGCGACGGTAGCAAGACAGTAGTTCCGACACGCTTTTGTCATCTTGACTGGGGCAGGGTAAAGTAACCTGAAAGCGGTTGAGATGCCAGCGCCAAAACGACAGCACAAGTGGAATAGCAGGTAGGTATCTTGATTACTTCCTCACATTTCAGTGTTACTCTCCCTAAATGGACAAGCAAATTCATCTACATATATATAGCTGTGGTTTGAGAAGAGGGTGTCTCTCATCTCTTGGCTTCTCCTTGGATGGGTATTGGAAACCACAATGAATGGTTCTGTCAAGCGTCATTTGTGGTCATCGCATTAGTACTTAACTGACTTCATTGAGTTTGGAATACGGGCGCATGTAAGGCATCTGTGTTTGGCATTCTTCCTTGAAGTTCGTGGATTAGGGTGCTCAGTCAAAAATATTTATTCATGGAAATGCCGTCGACGTACAAAGAGATTTTAGAGGGATTCCACCTTGCAATTCATAGCTGCGTGCTGCAACGGCCATGAAGTCAAACTTGCAGTGAGTGAGCCTCTAGCCTACTCGGCATCAGAGGAAGATTGGTTGAATACAGGGGGTTCACTGCGTGTCATTTGTTTGCACAGGTAACAGAAGGTGTTAAGATTTATGGAATGTTACAGTTGGATAAACCTCAAATACAATGTGCCCTTTGTAGATTTACTGTTTGTTTTGACCGTTCAGTACACTTAGTGGTTTTTCTGCTGAAAGATTGGGCCAATAAGTGAGCTCAGGCATAACCATTATTTCAAAAGGTCCATTCTTGCAGCCGGAGAATTTCCCACTATTCTTTGGTACAAGAAATAAGCAGAATTTAATTTGAATCCGAGGATGTGTGCACTCACCTGGACAAGTGGGTCTGTGGCACACAAAGTTTTAGCCACTCGCCGTGTGTGTTAGCAAGCCAAAAAGTAGCGAACGTTCGTCTGAAATATTCTTACAGTTTAATCAATAGGTAAAATATGTCTAACCGCCGATTAGTTCCAAACCGTGGAAACGTTTTGCTAAGTTGAAATGTACATTTTTGACGTATGGCTTAGCTGCATATCTGCTATAAAAGCTCAAAGAAAATCACACTGTTCTGATATGGATAAAATTCTGAAAGCCTCCTGGCGCATTTCGAAGTGTAAGCCCCATACTTATGACAATTTTGGAGAAATTTGATTTTGGCCTATAAATTGCGTTAACAGCATTTGGTCTCAAGACAGTCATTTCGAGGAATTCATGTTCGAATCGAGTTTAAATGCCACCTAAATGTCAAAACCTCAACGCCAAATGCAGAGCTTTTACCTGCATGTTATTCAAACTTTTGAATTTTGCACGCAAGCATTCGAACTGGCCAGAAAGTTGGTTCCTGGTTTCTGACCGTTCGGTGACTTCCGAAAACATCACTGCCAACATAATCCACGAATTCAGCGGAGAACCCCATGAATAGATAATCGGGAAAGAAGTGCCTCTATTGGATACAAACGTTTGAAGAAATAGGTTATTATGAAAGACGTCCTAAGACTTGTAACTTGACTAGTACAGGGAAACAAGTAGTGTGATGATACTAAAGTTTCCGCGCGCTATGTCAACTGTTCTAAACAAGTCTTAAAAGATTGTGATGTGCGATCGTATATTCTGATGTTTTGTCCATTCTTGCGTGTATGTTTAAGTAGGCCCATAATTAGGCAGAGAGTCTATGTTCTCAGAATCTGCTTCATACGTTTCACTACCATTTAACTATCATCCAAACGATGTCCTCTTGAATGATTAGGTAGAAAGACCACTTTGGCAACTACACTGTCAATTCAGGCGGGCATCCTGTACTGTGAATGAGCATTCATATTTTGGTTCTTGTACAACGGCATCGCCTGGTTTATCTGAGGAAAAAGTGTTTCAGGTTGAGAGGTGTCCAGTGACCCATTAGCCAGTTCTAGACGCACCTTCAGCAGCAGGCACTAACTCACGCTCTCCGACGGGTGCCTGTGTTTGTGCATCTTTTCGTATCAACACCGCTAGACCTTGATGACTGCATGTGATCTATCACGTGTCATTATTTCCAATCGTGCATTGACAACTCCACTAAACTGCACACCACGTTCCTAACTGATCATGTTATTTTCTTCCTGCAACCAGTCAGAGAATGTAGCGGTCCGTCAGTAGCTAAAAACTGTTACACAGCTGACCTAGTAGAGCGGCATTTTCAGCAATGGCGGTAGAGCTTCAGGAGCTTCAGAAACAGCCTCAGGAGTTGTTGATCCAACTGATACAGCAAAAACAGTTGACTGCTGAGTGCCTGCACAACAAGACCCGCCTATCTCCGATGCCCGTAAACTGGAAGTTGCAGCCCCAACGGTAATATTAACCAGAAAAGTCATTCCGCGGACTGCAAAAACAGAATGAACAGCACTTGTTACTGGATAGTGGCCGGATAGACTACATGGATTTGCATGATGTTATGCTGTCATACTAATGTTGTAAAGTTACTTACTACTCTCTCCAAAGGATCACTCAAAGAGAGCACAACCATCTTTTCTAACGACTTGTGTTGTCAAAGCAAATATCACAGAGAGGTTGACTGGTTGGTTGAATGAGAAGGCGCCTGAAGGTGCACATAATATGAATCGTGTTTGGACATAATCAGGGAAAGTACTACGAGTCAGTTTATTACTGAAGTAGGTCGAATTCAGTGAACCGACAAAGAAAATTTGACCATACTGTAAATTCTTGCACTCGCCTGACGTAGACTACACGGTCAGACAACTGGATTACTGCTGGAAGACTTGTGCAGTACACTAGAACCTAAGTTCGAACGCAATTTGTGGGCTTGGCCACCTTAAACCTTTCAGGGGAGTTATCCACCTTCACAGCATCATTGTACCCACCCAATTGAGAATCCTTATTATCAATGATCACTCTTTGAAGTGAGACGCAAAATAAACAAATGTGTCACGCATTAATCTAGACAGCATAGGTCTCCCAGCCAACTAACCTCAAGAATGAATGGTAAATTCTATTGACATTGTTTTTATGCTGTAAAGATACATACTGTATATATTTTTTTCAATTTAAAGCCTTTCAAGGCAGTTTCAAGCCTTCAGAGTAATACTATTTTGATACCCCATGAAGTGAAGGGAGTTTTTAGCTGTCCCAGTACCGACGTTTTCGTCTCTCTTAGAAGGAAGTGGGTGTTAGGGAATGCAAACTACTCGTGTATGCATAACACCCTATACCTCTTGCAAAATCCGAGCCACCCACACAAACATTCGGAAAGTCGATGGATGCATTGATCTCTGGTGCAAACCTATTACAGACATTCGGTGAACTACACTCACACTATAGAGACTCTTGTTTACCTGGAATTACATCGTTTAAATTTTTTGCAGATGGTTGGGAATAAATATGATCTTCTATACTCACCTCCTCAAATGTATGGTTTCTGCACATGCCCATCTGACGAAACGGGGCTTCCTAAGAAACGTAATGATCTCACTCCTCCAGTTATCTGTCTAGAGGATAAAATAAACATTGGGTTTGCTGTTGACATATCATGAGGGTTTCCAGTGACTTGAAGAGTTTTGGCGGCGGTATAATAGACACTTCCTGATATCACATAAACATTTTTCTTAGTAGACTTTTCGCGAAAAAATGTGCGGTGAGAATGCCAAGTAGGAAATTCCAACCGCCCCATTTGCCTAACCAGTCAGAGCGGTAATATGGTTGGAAGTTTGTCGGCGTATAGTGTTATTAATTTCACCAGTCCAAGTTCTGAATTACGGCAATAAATAGAGTGAAAGCCATAATTCTGCTTTTTCAATAAATGATCCTCTTACCGAAAGGATTTGTTACAAAACTACTAGATGCTAACTTTTTGCACCGAAATTTTACTAACCTCACTTTGCACAAACATCTATTTCTGAAGTAGCTCACGTGCAAAAATGGTCTAGGGATCCTTGCTTTTTTGTCTTGCATGACTAAGTTAAAATCTTATGGTTAGCACATACCGAAGGTTATTTTTTCCTGCGCTATCTTATAATTAATCCGAATGGCAAATTTATCAGAAGCAGTTGGACAGTTCATGTGTAGATTGTAGGTGAACCGGCGTAACATGAACGGGGACTATTGCCTTTCTAGTTTTTTTAAAGTGTAAGCTCTGCTTTCTGCGCATTTAGTTTCAAATCCGATCAACCTATTAAGCAGGCAGAACGGTTGAGCCTGGCTCCAGTAATTCTGGAGACTTGTATTATTTAAGACATTTTCCCAGCCTTGCCTTAAATAGATGAATTGTAGATTCAAGGTTATTCCATGATAGCCACATGCGCTACCGGTCTGATCAGTTTGCTCCGGTTTGGACGAAGCAAGCTGAGGCCCTGAATCGTGGGATGATGTGCCTCATGCCTGTACGCCACAATGCGAAAATAGGCCCATAACCGAGATTATTAGGATCAGACCGAGGAGTCTTGTTCATTTTAACCGGTTTACTCTCTTATACTGGTACCCAAACCCTAGTGACGTAAAATCCTACCCTAACCAAATTTATCCTTAGAACCTTGGAACCATGAAAAGCTTAAGACAAAGAATAAGCAAGTTAAGTTTCTAGGGCGCTGAACAACATTTTTAAAAACCCGTTAGAAGTGTCTTGACTTCAATGAGTAGCATTCACCAAGATGGAGAAGATGATAGCGCACTTCGTTATCCGGAACACTCATGTCGAGCAACTATGTACTCATCAACCACAGATACATGCCGGAAATTGAAGCACTGTTAAGCTATGAGTTCAATTGAGCAAAACGTCAAAACAACAACATCGACACCGTCTTCTAACTAAAATTCTGTCACAATATTATGCCAATGATTATTCTCTTATCTGAGTGGTATTTTCTGACACCTTAATGTAGCCGGTTATGTATTCGTTTTGTTGAAATACCATAACATCGAAATCGTAGTATTGGAACCTGTTAATCCATATAAATCTTCGTTTTATAGGTAGCCTAGTTAACAATTTTGCTGCTGGCGCATTGCGATATTAGGCCCTTTTAAAATTTATCAGATAAACGTTGGATTGGACGTTCGACTTGTTTGACAGTAGTGTTCCAAATAAATCCCTTATTTGGGCATCATACTGCAAGACCCAAGTCCATCTATTATCATTATGTTTCCTAGGTCAAATGTGCAACAAAAAGGCCATCCCTGATCTCTTATACTGAACAACTCATTTATCACACTAAGACGTTCCAGGGGCGGATATGAGCATGAAATAAAAATAACCGGCAATCTGTTATCATTTTTGCTCACTTGACTACGTACAACTTGAGGAAAGCTCCATACTTTTGATTCATCCTTCAGTATTGGCTAACCACACGGACATTTATATATAGCAAACGAATCAGTGTACAGCCAAACCTCGGTTGTTTTTTAGTTTCGCATTTGATCTTAGAACAATACAGGCGGGACAAATCTTGTCTGACTCCTTTTTCCTGCAAAACTGCGGGAGCTATTTCACATCTCGAGAAAATGCTCAAACGGATCATTTCACAAACTCATTGATGCTTTTGGAAGCGATTCCAACAAAGTTTAGGAGTAAAAAAGAGGACCACCGAGTAAGATGTGCAGGTTTTAGATTTGACCAACTGCCCACGAGGATAGGAATAGGCCGAATTTACAAATGAAACCTTGCTTTGTGACCTGTCAATTTGTGACCCAGAATAAACTGCCTCGCCGTTAGTGATACTAACTTGAAGCGCCTTTTATATGAGCATATGAGCCTTGAACAATAGGCAAGTTTCGGTTTTCCAAAATGCTTACTAACAAGATTGTATACCCATAGAAGAGGTGAATTTTGTGCAGATCACCGATAACATTTGGGCTAATTCTCCCCTAGATTAGCAAATAATCATCCGACAGTACACTCTAGAATGCTTCCCTACTTTTTTCTGGTTTTGCTCCATACGTGGGATGTCTTATTTACAATGATCCGCTGCGTGTATCGCCAAAAGTACTACCGAGGCACGACTCAGATGTTTGGTTTCCGACTTTTTGATTCTCAAAAAAGAACAAGAAATCTGGAAATGATAAAGTTACTGCCGAAGTATGGAAACTTGGTGTTCAAAGACTAAAATATAAAGTCCTGTTACTCGATGATTCATTACAGGTAGCTTTGAGTTGTCCCACAAGAATAAAGCAATCTTACAGTAGTATTTTGCTCATAAAAGAATACATTAACAGGAAACAAATATCTACCGAAAATTAACTTACTTCCCAATGCTGATGAACCCATGGCTGAAATTCTGGTGAAAACTTGAGCATGCATATTTTGAAATAAGCTATTCCAGGGGGATGCGATCTATTATCCACAGAGCTATTACCGCGATGAGACAAACAGTACGCGGGTGTCACAAACGACAAGAATCTCCCTGAGTGTTGTTCAGAAGCCTTAAAAAGCCTTTTGATGCGACGAACAGGAAAGCACTATAGATCATCCTTCGGTTACACAACTTCGACAAAAAACTTGCTTACCTAGAAGACTATTGTTTTCATCCCCTCTTCAGAACGGCGGAAATTGAGACATAGCAAGGCGTGACTAGGCATAGTGGTGGGAAAAACTTTTCGAAATGATAGGGAGTTTTCGATGCTGTCTGCGAGAAGTGGTGGCTAATCGCTATCAGTGGCCTTTGTTCTGTCAGTTTCATTATGTATTTTTTGACTGGGCGCTAGGAGGTATAAGCGTCTCCGAATCCTTGAGTGAAATAAGGTTATTCTATGGCGTCAGCTCGTATCTACCCGCAATGTGTAAGAAAGCTTTTCGAACGTCAAACGTTGTCGTTACTTAACCTCAATTTATTTTAACACCTGATCAAACCGTACAACACAGGCAGAGCTTACTGATGATGATGACTAATGACGCTATGCATAGCCTTCTGATAACTGTCCGGAAGAATCATCATCCATGACCGGACATAGAAGACGTCGAGTATCGTGCTAGCGGTCGAGATTTTTTAAACGGCGTCGATATATGACACTATATGTGAGGACTACAGGAAATTATGCGCATTCATTGAGCAAGCCGAACCTGAAACAAGACCTCTCCAGAGGACAAAACTATGGTTTCGGAAGCATCTTGACCAACATCTGGTCGTTTGAATTGTGTTTTGTAAAGCTCTTGATATCAGATCGCATTCCTAAGCTTTTTCTAAAGGGGCAGTCTATGTGTAATACTGACAAAGACTACGAGGAAAAAGGTGTCAACAGTGTGAGAACAGTACAAGGACCCTGGAAGTTGTATTTTGCCTTGCAACTCTACATGCCTCGAACATGGACTATCAGACCACATGTCAACTTCCTGGTCCAACCATTATCCACCAGCCTTGACAAGAATAACATGAGTGTGTTGAGCTACAAAAGAATAGGTTAAGTTATTCGTCTAAGTGACTATTGAGGAGAAAGAACAAATGGCAGCAATTACTTCAAGGACATTTGTAAGTTGCCTTCAGCTGGGCGAAACCCAACTTTGCCTGTGAAAATGAGCGTGCAAAGGGAGGTTGAGATTCAAAAAGGATGGGATCGTTTGCACCATGACATAAGGTAATTATGAACACTGTTTCACGAAATTTTCCCAACACCAGTTTCCCATCGAGGTAGGTATAGGTAACTCGGGGTGAAACGATGGTTGTATTATTTGATATTTCTAGGCTGCTTAGTTGTAGAACTATATGCACCCCAGAATTTTTCTGATAAATCTAGGGTAAATAATTTGCACCTCTTCAACAAAAAGCAAGGTAACGCTAATCTCTCACATGTTCTGTAGTACGCGTCGAAGAGGAGTCTCTAGTGACGATGCTGCAGCGTGAACTACCGGCTGCATTTTGAAACCGATACCCAAATAGTGTTCATACTTGTGATGTGTACAAAGTTATTATCCTGGCACTTTAGAGCTACACCATCAACAATGTGGTCTGAAGGAAGAGTACAATTCACGCAGTACGTGAACCCTAAATCTGTACAGTGCTTCTCAGCATTTTAACACACACTGCTTTCACTTACAGGACTAAATCTCCGTTGAAAACTATCATTTATCATTTGTGACCTTCCTGCCAATCAGGCAAGTTTCATAGTTTTTAAAGTCCATGATGTGCAGTTCACCACTCTACACGAATACTCCGTGAAACAAGGCTTCTCACTGTTGTGTTGCGCTTAGCTGCGAGGGCTATAACATTTGCTTAAACAGTCAACATTCATAAATCGGAGGATTCTTGCTATCATGATGCCATAATCAGTGTCCTCAGTACGATGAAGGGAACAAGGGAACGAGGAGTACAGCAAATCAGACGAAGCTGATGCAGTGAATATGAACGACAACAGGCCAGATAAGATGCCAGACTACTGGGTTAATTGATGTGATTGCAAGGAAAATTGACACCATTGTGTCACCATTGACACCAGTGTCAGGTTACGTTTATTGTCCAGTGTCAGAGAAGCATAAATCCAGCGGCAGCAACTAAAGCAACCAAACTCAGGACTATATACAGACAAAAACGCACATGTATAGACAATTGACTTAAGAGCTACTAATCTGTCACACACAAAATATTCGATCAATCCACCGGAAACAGGATCGATTTGGCTATTTTCACAGATGGAGCACATTAGGGAATAGCACCGTGCCTGCATACATCAAGTGTGTAAATACACACAGAGACGACTTTTTCCACGCACTACTTTCATATTCATTGCCAATCCAGCTGTTGAGGCTTTTCGTGAAGCCAGTAATGGGGAATCGGAAGCTAACTACTTATTGTTTTGCGTACACTAGTGTGAGTCATCAACTAGTAGCAACAGTTATGCTTTTAAATAAAACCATTACAGTTCAGCACATTTTATACATTTCTCCATCAAAGCCATCTGGATTCGAGTAAGGAGACTCCATCCTAAACGACTGTGGAGTGTTAAAAATAAACGGACATCAGGCTGGAGGTCCAAGTTGTCCTCAGTGTGAGGCCATCCCCCGACTTGTAACATCACAAGGGCTCTGATGTTGACCTCGGGTAATATATTGCACAGTCATATACCTCTGAAAGATACATTCAGGTACCAAGCACAAGGTAAAAAAAACTGATTAACCCAGTGACAAAATACCGATACGAGGGAATCAAAAAAATTATCCTTCCCCTGTCAGTAGATCAGAATTACTCGACATCCGACGTACGTATCACCAGTATATTAATGCTGTGGCTTTCCCGTGGTTACCGTGGTCTCCACATCCGTAACAATCCATGATTTTGGAATCCGAGGGAAAAGGGAAAGGAATAGTTGCCGAATAATAGAATTGAACCAGAATAGCACAAGAATGTTGGCCAACTCACGTAGAAAGTACAAATTCCAACCAATATCAGCAATGTTGTAGGCAAGCCGTGCTGCGGAGTCTACACCATTATTTTTTTTGGACAGAATGAATGCAGCAATATAGGCAATGGTCTGCGGTGCAGAAAATAGTAGGTAGATTGCAGACAGAATAAGTAACAAAAGAGAAGCCCGAACTTGAGCTCGTTCACTTCTGGTCCAATTTTTGGAACTGCGCTTCAATATGGTTCTCCTAATGCGAATAAAGAATGCCAGGTTGAAGACGCCAGTGAGGAGCGGTTGAACAACTGCACAGTTTGAAATCATGATATGATAAATTTCCATAAACGTATTATGAGGGTTGAACCAGCATATTAGCTTATCTCCCACATAGTGCAGGCTAATCTGTGCCGTCACGGGGATGATCAATACAATCGAAAGTAAAATAGTGCAACCTGAAACGTACCAGCCGTAACGCTTACTCATGGTGGCGTACTTCACGGGAAAGTATATTATCATGAAGCGATCAACACTAGCTAGTAACAGAAAGTTCACACTCATGGTACTGGTGAATGAGTAGACTGATCGGAACAGTAAACAAGCTGCAAAGGAATCGTACGGCATGAAATAGTAGACTGTTCCATTGGTAACAAAAGGTAGTCCTTTAGCCGGGAACATCCAAAACCAGGCGAACGAGACATTAGTGCCTGCATTACCCAGAAGCATGAAAGAGATGAATAGGACTTGCCGTGTCAGTCTCTTTGGGTGTGCAAACAAGGCGACAGCAATTGCTACTGAGCCTACAAGTCCAACAGAACAGACCGAAGGAAGAACATATGCCGACCAGTTACCCAGAATGGATGAGATGACACATTTGGTTTGACTGGATTCTGGTAAACCGAGTTCTACCTCTCTGCAGGGTTCCAGCAGATCCCAAGGACTATCTACATAGGGCCAGTTTTTGTAATTATAAGCAGAAAACTCTCCGACGGAAGCCATTCAAGCTTTCACGCACAAGTGGTTGGAGGTTCAAACTTATAAATCCATGGGAGCTACCCCCTTCTCCAAAATGTGAGTGTGAGTACAAAACTTCATTTTTTCATATCCGTTCCGACCCCCAGTTTTCACAGTTTCTGGTAAAATACGAGGCGTGATTGACTTGCGAGTGGCTTGCTTTTCGAAAATCTAAAAGCTTTTGTTCCTGAGAAGATTTCTGATAATTAGTTCGGCATTCCCCCAGTTGATGGGCTATTGTGGATGACAAAGAGCAAAGATTGGTGTGTTAGTGTGTGGAGTGAATTGAATATTATGATTGGTCTCGTGCAACGACTCTGATGTGGCTCACCATATAATATTTAATCCAAAATGACCTCGAAAATCAACTGGTAACTATGGTAACTGGGTGGCAGTGATTTAGGAGGGGGTTTCAGTAAAATGCTTGAAGAAACTCTGAAAAAGGTATGCACGAACCAGCTACTTCGGTAACCAGCATATGTGAGAGCACTGGCGTTGAGGAAAAGAATCAGACAGTCTGCTGAAAATAGTAGTTGTAAACGAATACGTTGAACGATTTCGAAAGTGAAAAGACGCACTTAGATTCAGTCGGAAAAACTGTCCAGTTAATTTCTGAAATATGACTTCTATATTCCTCCCTATTACAGTTCCTCCCATTTTCATTTGTTCAGAAACTTTATTCAATGTAAATTTCGCTCTTCATTCAATTCTCAGGATCCATCTATTTGAAATTTTGAAAAATCTCCTACGAGGTGTAGCGTCCTCTGTGCAAGCCGTAAATAATACTTTCTAAATCATTGACTAATCTGCATTTTCCCACACAACCTTTACCAACTTTTACATGTCTTCCAAAAGAACGAAACCCTAGATTTTAAATTTTTCTAAATTTACCTCCATTTTGTTGTGGTTATAACCCATTAAAAATAATATCTTTTTTAGAATCCATGGTTTTTAAGCGTTCGAGTCAGAAATACAAAGTCCACCTCGAGTCAGTTGAATAATTCAGGGTACTGTGAAACGATAACTCCTAAGATATTCGACTAAACTAAGAGTGCCCCGGATAAAAGAACAAAATTGTCCCATCCAAAAATTATGTGGAGACAATGTTCACTCCATAGGTAATAAATTTTTCTTTCTCTCCCTCGAACAAAGAATTGACGAAAGGTGTGTCATCATAAGTGTGTGGCCGAGCATCGTGATTTGCTGCTAGTCAAAACGGCAGTTCACCTGAAGAGACCACTTTCTGGGTAGGACCTTCTTTTGACTGAGGCAAGTTGCTTCCTGATTAGGAACCGTCTGTAAACGGGTTAGTGCATATAGAATTATTCCAGGAATTAAAACAACAATGTGACATTAAGCCCTACGTTTTAAACCTCCCTCCATAGATTAGCCACCCACATACCGATTGGGGCCTATTTTACAACTAGCGGAGATCCTCACTGTAGTTTACTGAAGAATAATTCCACCTTAGATCTCAGTTTTTACCTAAGGCCAAATCAACGGGTCAAAGCTATCACATGTTGTGATGTGAGAGTTTTAAGGGAATAGCTTAATAGAACACGCGTGTACATGTTGTGAGCCTATGAAATACCATACTTCTGTTTATGCGATATTTCCGAGTATACTGCTTGTTCGGAGTGTGTTATTACTGAAGCAACAAAACCGCAATGCATCATCATCATTGTCACCTTAAAGAACCGCGTACTTGCCGTACAGTGGTTTTGGTTGCCCCGTTTCGTTCACCGATGATTTGGGGAGGGCGGGGGAACCGGAATGCAAGGCTTATTATCTTGTCTTAGCATCACACTTCAAACTACATAAGTGTCGTACAGGAAATTCTTATAAAAACAATCCATTTTATCATATTTCCGGGTTCTTTCTCGGCACGCAAATGTCAAACTGGGACCTGAAATCACAACCCACCTGGATTATCAGAAGCGGTTATTATTTACGTAAGGAACTGCTAAATTATACTACAAGTGTGTTCGGAAGGTACCAAACCTCTGGAACTTCCGCGATGCGCGGAAAATATAGGTCCTCTTCAAGCGTCAGCATAAAAACACAAAATAATCCTGTAGGCTCCGACCAGCTTATTGTATAGTAGAGGGAGACTTTGGTGTTCTTCACAGAGGGTAGCAATTTCTGGGCTTGAAATGAGTGTAGATTTATTGGGACGTTCTTTGATGTGACTGAGTCCTTCCAAATGTTTTCACTGTGATTCCCTTCCAGAATCTCACATTGCGCGCTGGAAGCGACCTCAGGTAGTGAGACAAGAGTTGGTATGACCGCAAGTACTTCTGCAGTGACCTATTCGAGAGGAACACTTCTTTTTTCTGAATCGTTCAGTGTCTCGTGTGAAGTCTTCGTGATGTTTGGACTGCTATTTCACATACTTGCTTGATTTCAGTATGTAAATCATGCCGAAAATATACACATTCAAAAGGCTAAATTTCCACAACATCGTTGTGGAAGTGATGCATTCATGAGACTAACGTTCTCATTCAAAGATTCTAGCCCTCTCCTATGGATGCACCTTAGATCTACTCATCTTACATAACCTAATATGTACCTAAATTTTGCACAGCAGTGTGTATCGCGACCTAATAGGTCTGGACAATATAATTGACAGTTTCAAAATCACAATTTACTTCTCGTGCGGTGAGTGTCACTTACTGCCTACTATGTTCTGATGGGCAGCGCTTTTACATGCATGAAATTCTGATAATTCTCTTGTTCAGCATATGCATGTGATCCATCAGAGGGACGACTAAATCTTGGAACGACTAGTGCATCCCGCGGAATGCACTCACTGTAAACAAGATACGATGGACGGCGCATCCGGTAGGGTCTAAACCAAATCGGTCAGCAAATGAGACTATTTTGCCCGTTGTGTCCCATCGGAGTTCAAGTAGGGTAGACGGAACGTTGCCTACCTGATAATTCCAAAAAAGACTAGAAACGATCGCGGACCGCTGAAGAGTTTTCAGCGACCTCATGAATTGCGTGTTCCGTCTAAACTACTGTACCCAGCTACACACGCATCTGCGAGTAAAGTAATGCTTACAGACGGAAGTCGCAATGAATATTATTACTTGGCCGTTTACCGTAATTCATCTGCCGAGGGTTTTACTATGCTTTGTTTTCTAAATAAATTGCGAGTTCTTTGACACGTTAACCAGTTGTTCAGAAAGAATACACTGTTCCATCATGTCGCTTTTTCAACATGAGCAGCATAGGCCAGAACGTCAGCCTCAGGAATCAGGCGACTCCGATATTCATAATTGATACTTTTGGCTCTTCTACAACGCTATAATGAATAACTATGTTCGGATCAGCTTTTTTTCGTGCTTGAGTCATCCGTTGCATAGGGTATGCGTCGTGAAACAAAGTTTTTCCCCGAATTCGCGGTAGATTGGTAATCATCTGAGCGTGAGTTCGCCCTTGTCATGGAACCTGTACATATGTATCCTAATCAAAATAACCAGCTCAGTCATGGTAAGGGCATACCAGAAAAGACAATATTTTATTTCGTTACAAATAAAGACACTGTATACTCGTTATTTCGGATGTATCATGTTCGCTTCTACTAGCAGCCAGGGGCAAATTGCTGCACAGTTCATCTTGTGCAATAGATCACGCTTTTTCCATTCGGTATTACATCAAAGGTACAAAGTGGCTATATAGATTTGGATTTTCGCAACAGGAAACGAACATCTCAAATCCATTTGGTCCAATACAAAAGTAACGACGAAGACATGACACACGAGTAAGAAAAATCGATCGGTGTTGTTGGCTCCAATGATCTTGTCGATATGGCAAGGATAAGCACATAGAACAATTTGCACCCGTAATTTCGGAGGCGACCTAAACCCGAACCCGAAAACACAGCTGCTGTAAAACCAACGCTTCCAACCTCATAGTTACGGCGAAAAAACTGTACGGCACTGTCGAAACTTGGTGGTTCATGGATGACTTCTCTACTGTACTGCGACCAGGGTTGACAGGATAGTTCAGCTTCAAGCGATACTGCGCCCATGTCCACTGAACAAGTTCGGAGCCAACCAAGTGCACATCCACACACATACAGTACGGTCACGCGTGTGACCAAACGTCATGCCTCAGACGAACCAACACATCATACTTCTAAGGTCCCTGCGTTTTGTTGTCGGTCGGGTCGAGGTGTTTTTCACTTAATTCAAATGAGTATATACGGTCGCACTCCAACTTCGGTTCCCGTCTCATCAAGCACTTTTGAACAACCGGTACCCAGATATTTCGGTGCGAAAAACTTTTGAAGATGGCACATTGACCTGTTCAATAATTATATATATATATATATATAAAATGTTGCGTCATGAGGGATGTATATGCGAGTGGATCCACCCTACAAACATGGAAGTGTAAACGTTTCTAAAACGAGACTGAGCAGCTTGGATGTATTGCGGATTCTGAGACAGCCACCTTGAACAGATGAGATTTCTGTCATCCAAAACCTTCATACTGCTACTATTCGAACACGATTAGTCATTTTTAGGACTTAGCAAATATCACAGCAGCGTTTTACCAAAGGTAATTTCCTTAATTATCGATGTATTGCATTATTGCACAGAATTCGCCAAATTCCACACAAAGCATATATTTAGTTAACTAATTTCGGCTACTGTTAAAACCCACGGTTTATAGTTAATAATGATGATAAATGATTCTGATAAATCGTTTCAGAAAACCATTGGATGCGTTGCCTAAGAGATATTTTGAACTCCTTACAAAAGGACGCTGTTATGTGATCGTCCTCACCAAATTTGCTCTCCTTGTTTACCATTTATGCCTCACCAAAGGGTACTGATGTTGTGATTACCCGCTAACATAAATCCCAAAGACTTCCGAGGGCTAAGCACCGTGCCAAAACACAGGAAGAAGTCTTGGTGATCTACTTGAGTCATGTTTGAAATCCAAACGGGTCTTAAAGCGTTAAAAGTCATTTGCGATCCTAGAAAATTTTCGCCAGAATTCTCTACTCCGACGATTCAGTGCTAAGGCCTTCACCGAGTACACAGGATTAGGATACTTAACCTCAGTCTCATTAGAATTCAGGTATGTCATTTATGCACCTAGTCTCTCCTTCTCATCCTAAGAATCCAATACTGTTTGCTCTAATTATCTACCTATCCAACTTCTACCTATCGATTTTGTGAAGTAACACGCATTAATGATCCTTATTTGAGTCAGGATCCTATAGACAAATTAATGCTTCATTAAATATCTTGCTCGACGAGATGAGGTATCCATTCATCAAGATAGACTGTCATGCAGTATTGGTAGGTTAGTGATCTCTTTCACCCATGAAGTGCTCCATCAAAAGTTCTTATCACCCTGGAACTGATAAAGTGAAGTCACTGGGAAGGTCTTACTTGCTAGTATCTTATCAGCAATTCTGGTATCTGCTGAAATGCAACTAGCTGCTTTCAATGTTACCGTGAATCCAAGAAATACTGTCAAAGTGGGTTTCCTAACCATTGTGAACGTCAGACCGACAAGGTGTTTCTGTAGTGTCCTCTAGTTCATTCCTGAATCAGTGCCATGGAGTGCACATTATTGACTCATCTTCACAAAGTAAGCAACTATTGAAAACTCGTCGTCTCCCCCGGAAAGGACTTCTAGCTGCGAAGGAGTGCTGAGTCCTCGCGACTGACGATGAATCAATCCTCACGGACAACTCTTGATACCAGTTTTAGGGTATTAGACACAGACATATATACACTGCCCCATGGTATCCCTTGTTCACGAAAACCCTGGGGTGCTCATCCCTCCCGCGTTGCAGAAGTTGGATGTTTCTGTTGGGACATGAAAATGAACCCGACTATGTAACGGATGAAAAATATGCCAAAGTATTTAAAATGTGTTGTTCACCTTCCAATATGTGACGTTTGAATTCTGCAGGAGCAACTGATTGTGCAGCCAACGATTCAAAACGAACGACCTGCTAAGAAAATTTGATACGCCCATATTGCATACAATGGACTCGGGTGATTCACTTTTGACATGCATCACAATGATCCATTAAAAATTCTTACTTCAATGAAACTGCCATATACGCTGCTGAAGAGAGATTGACATTAGTTTTCAACACTGACGCTTCGCTGCCGTACAACTAACGTTTATTTGAAAGCCGTATTATGAATAAAAGAATAAAGGTGGATGGGAAAGGGACTTGATGCCCACACCTCCAGATAGTCATTCAGGTGACCTGGGCAGAAACTGACAACGCCAGTGAAATCGATTAGCAACCATATCTTGCAGGTGCACTGGGGATCATGCTAATCCATCCTGGTAAGCAAGTAGCACCGACAGCTACCAAACATCTCGTAATCTCTTTCATACCTCTCTGCTTCTGTCACTGCGAATTGGGTATGGAAAACGGCACTCTTCGGTAAACGATGATTTGGCATGCGCTATACACCGCCTAACCAACGCAGCTTCCGGTGTTGGATAAACTCTTCAGCACAAAACCAAAAACTCGCTCTCTAATCGCCTCGTTACGAATTCCCCGACGCCAACTTACCCGAGCTTTGGTTCTGACACAACGAGTTTCGAACATCTGAAGACGTATCAATTACGCTGATCGAGCGGGCCAGTCATACAAAACAGCCCGCACTCTAGCCTGACACACACTTCCCTCGAGATTCAGAGATATGCCGCTGTTGATTCCCCTTGTGAATCAACGGTGAACAAGGGCAACTTCCCTTGTTTTCTGACTAATCATGAGTAACATGACTTACACCTGTTTATTATGACACCGTTTCGTTTTCTTGCTGCTCGTTTTCCCCCTGTTTTGTTCCTACTTAAGGTCTGCTTATCCCTCAGTTAGTGATGTCAATATTTTGTTGCCCGTCTGTCATTGCTTGCAAGTTCGCCTCGATTGCACCTATTTTTGAGCGCCCACTCCGAAAAAGCGGGCCGAACGGGTATCGAACCTGGATTCTCCGGACGGCAGGCGAACGCGCTACCAGCCACCGACCTGAGGCCCAGATCGGCTGATTATCTTGTCTTACCCATGTATCGCGCCTGCCAGATAGCCCTTGCTGAGCTTTGTTTTAAACGAACGAAACCGCGCAATCCGACCTATCACGCGACACGAGCGGCTGCGTCGACACCGACCGAAAGACAGTCCCTCACATCCCGAACGTACTGACTCCTGCGCCGTTACGGCCAATTCACACTGTCAGACCGCCCCTATATAAATCCGTGTTGCGTCAGTGACTACTTCCCGCTCCTGCTGATTGCGTCATTGTTGATTAACCAGTTCCTGTCAGTCCTCAATATATCATCTGCTGCCCCACGTCTGTCTGCTCCTATTGACTACTGGCTACGAACTGAGTATAATCGTCCTGTGAGATCCATAACCGTCCGGATCTTACAGCCGCTATGACGTCAAATTAGCAAACGCGACCCGAGCCTTCCAGATTCGTGCATTGACCTCATCTGTCACACTAGAATCAGAACTAACACAACCTCCAAAATATGTAAAACGCTCCACAACTTCAAATACCTCTCCCTGGATTGCATGTGGCCGCATGT
Organism: Opisthorchis viverrini; assembly: GCF_000715545.1. Classification (NCBI taxonomy): domain Eukaryota; kingdom Metazoa; phylum Platyhelminthes; class Trematoda; order Opisthorchiida; family Opisthorchiidae; genus Opisthorchis; species Opisthorchis viverrini. Next base: position 350,463 of record NW_008751975.1, on the reverse strand, counting down.
CCAGGAGCATGACCTTACAATACACATAACCCAGAGCTAATACGGCTCTCCTGTAGGTAAATCGGGAGCTATCGATTATCTTCGTGGGACTATTAGCCTTGGAGACGTGAAATGTCCGAAATCTGTTAGACCAAGCCCAAAAACACATTCACAACCTGCAATGGACATCGCCTGATCGTAATGGAACTTAAGAAATTCGAAATCGATATCACAACCCTGGGCGAAACACCGTTTACTAGGGGGCTTTCGAGGTCACCTTTTAGGCATAGATTCCACTGACGGCGATAACCGAAATGATAGAAACGAAGTCATAGTATCGCTTTCGGGCTACTCACCAGTACCACAAAAATGCCGACTCAGAATCCATGGAATAAGTTCACGGTATGTTTTGCTGAGGTTGGAATTCAAAAACACAAGCAAGTCCTGCATCGAAGCGTTTAGGCTCTTTCGATCAATTCCGAAAACTCACAAAGTCCTGAGGCCACAGGTTCTCGCAAACCTGAGTTCCGGGACTAGAAACATCACCGATGACTCTCCCCTCAAACTTGGCCCTATCAACGCGGTTGACATCAGCGATACGAGATTTCGTATGACAGCAACACATCGGCCCATCCAAGGAGCGGCTATTGTCGTCTATTTCATCTTATTGTTCGCCAGCGGAACGTCCGAGGTGCGTATTGTTCAGGATGTGCGGGCAGCAGAGGAACTTCGTCACTGTTTGAAGGATATCTAAGAGCCTAGAACTAAAACGTTCCAAACTCTCCAGGATGCCAGCGCCGGACGGAAGCAGACGCCATCTTCAGAAATAGATGTATGGTGCACGCACTTCCACAAATTTCTGAACCGACGGACGAGCATCACTAGATCGTAGTTGATGGATTGCCTCAACGAGGGATGAAAATTTGCGGGACCTTCATTGACTGTCAAAGGGATACGACAGGCGAACATGTGGATCCGGAACAGCAAGGCAGTTGGAAAGGTATATTTGAGGAAGAACTATTTAGGTATGGTGGTCTGACTGTGGATAATGCACTTCTACAACTAACCAACACGACCTGGCAGGAAGAAGTTTCACCTGAATTCACGAATACTGCGGTCGTACTATTCTACAAGTGGAAAGGAAATAAAAATTTACCTGACAACTACAAAGCCATCAAGCTGCCAAAGTGCGCGGTTTAACTCCTGACACGAAGGCTACGTAACCGCCTGACACCTGGAATGGTGAACGAATATGTGCCTGAATAACAATGTGGATTCCATGCTGGTTGCAGTATTTACCGCACAACAGTTTCGTGAAGTGTGTTGCTAAAATCGGTAGTCGTTCCATGACCTTTTCATACACTTCACAAAGGCTTTCGCCTCCGTCAACCCTAAAGCACCGCACACAAATTAATACGGCTGCGCATCAGCCTACTGCGCAGCAGAACAATCATGTCAAACAGGGCCGTGTGATTACACCTAAACGTCTGAATCACGTCCGATTTCATCATATGCCGGAGAAAGGTCAAATAGGGACACAGAAAGTTCACAGCCACTCCATAGCCGTACACAAGCGCACAGACAGCCATCTATGATCAACCGAGAACCAGTGTGGGTGTGTGGGAGACACACTGGTTGGTTGACAGCGGATCGACCATCAAATACGGTGACAAATGAATCATATATATAGAAGTTTGTAATTGCGTTAATACACAGTTCCTTCAGGTCGTCTTCTTGTCTTGTGACTATAACCCAGTAGCGTCAGGGCAGGTGAAGAGATACAACACAAATCAAATACGTTTGCTCTGCATGGTTGCTCGAGGAACGGTTGCGGAGAAACCGAAACCTGAAGACCAAATGGCACATCTACGGGGCACTAGTTCTCTCTATCCTCTTGTACCCATTGAAACATCAACCATGTGCAGGCGAAGCATCCAATACTCAGGTGTTAAGCTTATATCAACGCGAGAAATTATTTTCGGTGACTATCGTTGTGCAGCTTAAGCTGAATAGTGGTTAGCGTAAGCTACCTATATGTATGAGCAAATACTAATCTTCCAGTTGCACCGACTGGAATGACGACAATGGTTATAAGGCATTGACAGTAGTCCTTTCCTCCACTTCCTCCGGTCTTATTCCCTCTAGATTATAAAGGATACACCATTTTACGTTCCATTTCGTGTGTTGCTACTGCATTGCCCGGCAGAGCAAACTGAAATTCAGGGGCCACAGAATAATGCTTAATGAAAGACAAGATTATTCAATCCAGAAACAGCAGTAGAGAAACCGAAAAACACCGGACACCTTTCCTGCCGGCCCCGGTTCAACCGCAAATAAACTGTAAGCAAGCAGTCGACCGGAGACCATATTATTATCCCCAGATCCCAATGGACTACAGTCGTTGAAGGAAGATATGAACACATGGCTTACCACTACTGGTCGGTTCTCTCTGCATCCGTTTCTCCTTAACCGTAGATGTCAGGGCTGTCAAAATCGGCCAAAAAATTTCACGATCATCAAGTCAGGACATCTGTACAACCGATGCAGCGTCCTTGCCGACCATCACTAGATGAGTCCATCATGGAACAACAGACCAACTCAAGCTATGCAGTCCGACTTGGTAATGTGAGGAACATCTGGATTTTTCAATGGAGATATCGTCCCCTAAATGAAGCTAATGTATGCTGAAAGGTCGAGAAGCACTGCACCGCTGTTCTCCCCTTATGGCACCTATCGAAACTCCAGCGAGTCCCGAGCCTACGACCACACTGCTATAGCTGAACACTTGACTATTCGGTTACCAGCAGCTGATCATATGATCATTTCACACTTAGATAGGATATAGCGTTACTCATCCCTCAATCAGGGAATCGACATCATGTGGTCATGTGTTGACGGCTTCACTTGTTTTGTACAGTCATTCTTCCTCTGACCTTCTAATGCTTGGACCAGAGTGGCCAAACGGTTAAGCATTCCAACTGCTAGCCGGGAGGTCGTGAGTTCGAAACAGCTTGGAGTATCGAAGATGCGTGTTGATTATCATTCCTAATAAGGATGAGACAGTGCTTCTCGGCTTTTCTGCACGGACAGGCTTCATTCACAGGGGCAAAAAACTCAACTGAAAATTCTCCCCACACGAACAACAATCTATAAGTATCCCAGAAGAATGACTTCACAAGACCATTTGAACTTGCTCGAGACAAGTCACTCTGAGGTTCAATCAACGGGTGACCTCGTAATGTGGATTCCGTAATTGAAGGATGAGTGGCGCTATATAGTAAGTGTGAGTTAATCACGCGCTAAGAGTTCACACTATTAGTCGGGATTCCTAGAGGCCTCTTTTGCAACGGCTTGCACAGGAATCTGGATGGACAATCATTTAGTCCAGACATATTCACGAAAAACCTTATTTTCTGTTTCAGGGCGTCGTCTGCGAAAATCCCCCAGTTCCAAATTCGGTGATACACCAAGTTTCGCTTTGGGCGAAGATAACAAAAATGTCTGGTCCATTCGGGTTTACGGCACACGTTTTGCGGAAGTTCTCCATAGAATGTTCAACTCACCAGTGCGCCTGAAAACCTCAGTTGACGTTCGCGTTCGGATTCACAAGCCACTAAAAGATTTGAGTGAGCCTTACTAAAACCAAGGAAATGCGGCAAATGACAAGAGTAAAATTGGCATTTCCGCCGTACATTCATGTCACGGTGTTTGTGTTCGCAAGTTAAATTTGAATGTGAAGAACAAAAAGGAGAGCTCATGGCTACTACATCCGCTTATCCATTGAGAGGCAATTACATATTCGGGCACAGTGCAGAACTGACTCCTTCAGATTATCAGGAGGTAACATGAGCAACGATGTCGTACGCATTGAAAAGAAAGCGGACGCCTCGGGGAACATAAATGCAGCTAACACGGTGAAGTGAGTAGAGTCCTGGTACGCACAAACTGTGTGAATAGCACTCGCAGATATTGTACCACGAAGTTACCGGAGTGTTTATTATACCAGTGTGAAGCTACAAGCATAAGTTAGAGTGTGGTAGCACTACAATATTTCAAATGACGATGAGTGACAGCAGTCATTACCATTACTGGCAGAACGAAACTTCTCACTGGTTTGCGCATTTACTTAAGATAACGATGTTCTTGAAAACTATGTGGACGAAGCTCACGAGGTAATTAAAACAAAAAGGTGAGCGTAATAAAACAACCGACCTCAGAGAATAATCGCACGAACAACACGCCTTCCTAACGCTAACGTTTTTATCCCTTATATAACTGAGCGGAAGATCGTGAGAAACTAAGAGTAGAACGAATCTAAGATCAATCGGATTTGGGAGCCTCCTGGAACGAGGAAATGCGATCATAAATAACTAGCAAACCATGAGCAGGACTGTAGTGTACTGTGTATAAGCTAGTGTTGACGCCATCAGATATCGTACTTTTTGGGTTGTATCGCAAAGTTGGATACAACAGTCATGCCCACTTATGGCAGTATCAACAATAACATAACATGCTTGGATTTTTTTATATTAGCAGCGCAGATACTGGCAGCGCGTAGTTCTACCAAATCAGAAATAGTTGTGGGAGCATGCATCATACGACACACATCAAGCACAAAAAAATACATTCGATCCAAGCCGACAAGCTGCGATACGGGAACCATTGACAGAGTATTGCACATTGGGGAACAAATGATAACAAGAGAGAAACAGAAGAGAAAACCACGTGTAGAAAATAAGCTGAATACTAGCTGTCGGTTCTACGCAGATAAATTGATTGGGAAAAGATCGGCACCGAATGAAACGACTAGGTAGGATATATGTAACTAGTGGAAAAGAAATGTGCTAAAAATGATGAAATCTGAAGGGTGCAACTAGTTGCTCAAAGGCTCAAAATTAGAGTACATTGACCAAAGCATCACCTTGACCGTCGCTCTTCAAACTAACGATGTTTACATCGAATAGCCGACTCGAAAGACCATGTAATGAAATCAAAGCTCAGGGGGGGAAAGAAGATCATATGCTGCTTCAAGAGCACAGCCAACACTCCATGCCTGAGCGGCGCAACTGTCCCGACAGAACTATAATTTGAGGAAAAATGAGGATAGGGTGTTAAACGAGGCAAAAGATCGCCATGAATATTTTGCTAAAGCAACGTTCTTCCTTGACTTAAGTGCATTAAAATACCATCCAAGTGCTGCAAAATTAAGCTTCCAGAGTACGCAAAAATGTCATGAAGAGGTCACGAATGGTAAGCCTCCAACCTATGGACATCGTAGTGAGGTTGATGTGAGGTGATGCCCAAAGGCTCAGACATATGAAGTCTTTCACACTTATTGAGGTCTATAAGGTAGGTGTACACAAAATCTGTTGCGTGACCCGGCGGCTAGCGGTGGCTTGTTGGCCCCAGGGGAACGCGTTCGACTAGTCTTCAGGTGCTAGTAATTTGAATTAGGTGACCCAGCATTGTCAGTTAGCTGTCAAGTGGTGAGGGGGTTGGAAAAGGAGCTATGCATTGAAGGCAATAGCTTGGATGCACGAGCGCCGTTGAGGGCGCGACTGGGCCATATCTGACAATGTCTCTAGCCATTGATGTGGCCCGTCTCGGGGTCCCCATCCAGGAAGACGGCAATGACCAGCGCAGCTAAGTTTGCTGGTAATGGCTTTCATACTTCGCTGCCAAGTCATTGGTTGACCACCTCTGACTCTCTTCCACCCTTCACATGGTTGTGCGAAAAGAGCCCTTCGAGGAAGTCGGTCGACTGGCATGCGCAACACGTGGCCAAGCCAGCGCAACCTATGAAGCGTGATCAGTTCATCTATCGAGGGGGAGTTATTTCTCCCAAATACCATTCGACGTACTTCAGAATTGCTGATCCGGTGTTCCCAAACCATCGGTGAACGAAACTGCGGCAGCTACAACCACAGTACGACGAATACGCGTTTATTACAGCTGACAATGATGATGATGAATTAGGTGACAACACGGTTTCCTAGACAAATAACCTCGGTTCGTAAGATCAGTCCACCAGGTCCACTATTCCGGTGGAATACTTGATAATGAGTAAGCGATGGGCTTGTGACAATCGACAATAGTCCTGTCCTTACGACAGACATGGCGCCCGGTCAATTGCTTCCAACGACCTCAGCTACTCACGAGTAGGCAGAAAAATCCGGATATTTCAATGTTTCAACTCAGGAGTAACGACTGTTTTAACAGGGATTACTGTCCCGAAACATCGGCCCATCGTGTTTCGCGGGTACTACCGTGAATTGCACCCTTTATTGGTTAAGCCAAAACATAGCCTTTCGAATACTAAAATTAAGTTGACAAAAGAATATCGACAAATATACGGCGGGGTGAATCTTCCGTAAAATTCGCAGGACCACGCTAATGGATGATAAGTGGCTTGGGTGAAGACCAATTGAGGAGAAACTGCGCTGTACTATACGACAAAAATGAAAGTGGACATAACGGCTCACACCAAACAGTATCTATGGACCATGTTTTGGGCAACACTGAATGTCTATTAATTCCCATGTAGATGTGGCGTTCGTTCTATCACTTTACACACTACATTTCGTTCCCTTATAATGATTGTTTATAATTGTACTCATTAAATTATCTTCCTGACAATAACGTTACATCGAGAAAAAATCAATACTGTCACTGGAAATCAGGATAGTAAATATATAAACAGCTCCGGAAAGCCGCAATCACAATCGCACGGAGATTCGAAGTTCCCACTCTCAGTAAGATTAGATACTACTTTGTTGCATTTCCTTCGTTAGATTATCCTGACCCGGATGTCCGAAGGAAAAACATCAGATGGAGTGACGCGCTGCGAAACCCCGTTCGCATTCTGGCAAAATCAGTAAGACGAAACCGACCACTTTCGCTGACTGCAACGCTGACATCTGCGACCAAATGAATCAATTCAATCAACCAATTCAATCTAAAAGCTATAAACTGTGTGCCATAGGCACATCGGTTCCAGCTGTCACAGTTTCGATCACCGGAAAACGAGAAGGTGAAACATACAACGAAGCCTTGGAGGCGAAGGCATGTTCATTTTGTTCGGAAATTGGGTAGCTACAAATTGAAGGCACGAGCGCCACTGGCCACGCGATTAGGCCATTTCCGCCAATGCCACTAACCACTGGTGATTCGAGTCCCGGGGTCTCCATCCAGGGAGGCGGCAGTTGGTTAGTGTTTTTGTACTCCGTTGCCAGGTCATACATTGTCCACCTCTTGGTCGCTTCCACTCGGCACAGGGCTGCGAGAAAAGAGCTTTGTGAGGCAGACGGTCTTCCGGCATGTGGAGTACATGTCTTAACCAGCGCAATCTATGAAGCGTGAGTAATTCATCTATCGGGGGAGAGTTTTTCCTTCCCAAGACCATCCGGCATACCTCAGCATTGCTAATCTGTTCCCACCTGAACAATGCTGCGGAGACACCGATGGTCAAACACTAACATCTCCCATATGACCTACGCGCGTAGGGGCCATGTCCCTGATCGGTAAAGCAGTATGGATCACACCAACGCAGTATAAACTCTTCTCTTGACAGACAAACTGACGTAACGTCAGCGCCATAGGTATCGGAGTTTGGCAAAAGTTGCCCTGGCCTTTCCGATTCAAGAAATAATGTCGTCCCCAGCCAGTCCACCGGAACTTATACAGCTTCCCAGGTGAACAAATTTATCTACCATGTCGATTGGCTCAACTGCAAGCATGAGGTGTGGGTTTGATCCCACCCAGTCTTGTAGCAGCACTTTACAGTTTGCAGGAGTGAAGCGCATACCAAACCACGCAGCAGAGTTTTTAGGTTATTTAGAATCGTTTGCATCTGGGAAGGATCTGAACCACGCACAGCAATATTGTCTGCATGCTCAATGCCTGTGAGGGAACGCCCCGGACCTGAGACGTCTTCAGGTGTTCGACAATCGTTGTCTCAGAACCATAGCTCGTGTGGGTTGGTGTCGGCGAATCCGTAACGA